>NC_142856.1:27255367-27562034 GCF_061612785.1 Hesperophylax consimilis | reverse complement strand
TTATTGATACTTTGTTTATATTTTTATAAACTTAAATAAATAAAGAAAACTATTTTTGATTGTTGTAGCAAAATGAGTAATATTAGGAGACGTTTAGATGGTTTACACGTGTGGAGGTGACGACCGGCGTTCGACAGAGGATTGCCAGAAGAATATGTGACGCGAAAGTTAATGGTATGAAAAAGTCGGAAACGTCCGATCAAGTTAATCATATAATTGTATTATAATGCCAATATATCGAAACAGTTCACAAACTGCACCTGCTTTAGCTTGATAATATACAGCGTTTTCCAAAAAGAGGTGTTATTTTGATATTCAATCGTAAAAGATCAATGGTTTCGTTGCTTGTGTGGCACGTAGCGCCGTTTTGTTAAAAGTTAAGGTTGTCTAGATTAATACCATCGAATTCCGGCCATAAAAAATCATATCATCTATCATCTCTCGATAGCGCAATCCATTCACCGTAACTGTTGCTCATTTTCAAAAAATTAAGGTCCTATGACTCCGCCGGACCATAAACCGCGCCAAACGTAGTTTCTACTTGTCAAATGTCAAAAAATGACAGCTTCAAAAGTAACATTTACCGAAATAGCGGACTATTCAAAATAACACCTCATATTGGAAAACCCTATAGAATGTGAAAATTTAAGGATTTTAATGAACTCGTGTTCCGACATTGTTAAGGGCCGGCAATCCAGTTTTTAACTGGATTGCAAATAATTTGAATAGATTTTAAATAAATTAGTAATACACATTTTTCTCCGTATACCAACAGAGCAGTAAGGTGGTCTGTCATCTCTGCCTAATGTCAATTACTTCGATGGTAAAAAAAATCTTCACAATCCTTAGAAATTTGAAAACGACTGAAATATAATAAACTAATTAGAATACTATGTCAATCATTTTTCAATAAATAAATAAGTAATTCTTTTGGACAATCAACTATCTTAAAAACCTATTTGATTGACTAAATTTATTTCTACGCCTGCCTACCAAATATGTAAATACAAACATTACACTTAATAAATTACATTTTGATTGAAGTGTTCAATAATATTCAAGGTAAAATTTGAACACAACGACAGGCTGAATTGGTGAAGATACAAATCAGTTCTTTTTATGACGATTGGAAAACGATCAATTCTACAGAAATACCTACATTTATTAGTCCCCAATATTACGTTGGTGGGCACAAGCTTCTATTTTCATAAAAATGATAACTTAGAATTTTGTGTAGTCGCAGAAAATAAATGTACAATTTCAGTACTGAGTATATTCAGTACTCGTATTAATCAGTTATACAACTTTGAAAAAATGTCAATATTAAATCACAACAATAGAACCATCGTTGTTAATTTATTCAATTATTCAGCTTTGTGAAATGAACAGTTGAATTTTATTATTTTTTTCTTTATACGAAAAAGAAAACCAATTATAATTCTACTCCTAGTGTTGAAATAAGTATAATTAACAGAACAGAATTATTTACGTATAAAACAAAACAAAAAACATCTAAAATAGTGAGAAGTATAACAAACAAAACAAATTAAATATAAAACAGAAGAGTTACTCACGAACATGTCAGAAAAACAATATTTTAATGACTTTTTATATTCATTCGGACGCAATTTAAAACGTCCAACTTTGACACCTATCATTTTATTGTAATTATTATTACCTAGTCTGTTTGTTTTGCATTGAACCACTTATAATAGGACGGAAGAGCGTGTGAAGCGAGCAGGTACATTTAATTGAATCTTATTTAACATCTTCGGGCATTGATTTTTTTTCTTCTTATTTTTATAGGTATAATGAATCTACGTGATTTCTTCCTACATTCAATAAATCAGATAAATTTAATGATAATTGTTAATTAACCGATTACATCTAAAATAAAATTCACTACTACCATATACGAGTATAAACATATCCTACCCGGCTTCGCCCAAGAAAATGTCTATTAATTACGATTATACATTATGAAAATTATGGGAATAATCATTTAGTGTCTTATTTTATTCTTAGCTAAGAAGATTTTTTAAAGCTCCGTAGCTCATGATTCAAGAGCTACTCATGATTCAAGAATCTACTAAACAGAACCGAGAACCATCAATTTACAACAGAAAAGCTGTGCATTTATTTATTCCGGAGCTCACCACAAGAGAGTGACTGCTCCTACCGTAAATATTCATAAAATACGGTTTAACAATAAATTAAAATTGAAAAAAAGAATTGTTAAAATTTTGTTGTAAAACTGTTTACTTAACTCAATAAAGAAAGTAAATGAGATTTTTGCATTCCAAGGAAAAATAAATTGAAAATTAATTCCGCCAAAATATTCCCAGTCAGTTGTTACGATGACAACTTTAAGTAAATAATGATATAGATTGATGGAATTTTTATTGCCCGGGTTACGTAATACCTTGGAATTATTGACGCCACCTCTTTTTTAAAGTTCTGAAAAAATAGCGCAAAAAATTACAAATCTCTACCAAATATCATCAACATACGATGTCATCACAGTCGCGTGTGGTCTAATCGTGATTTTTTCCGTACAATATTTATTTTGTATTACATAAATTGACTTCTGGTATTTCTTTATAAGAATGCAGGATGCCTATTAACTAACTAACTAACCATCATGTCGTTTCTCTCCAAAGGTAGGCAGATAGAATAGACCGTCACGTAGTGTGCAAATGACAGTGACGAAGTGTGGATTTTTATTTATTTTTTGTTTTTAATCGAAAAAAAAATGTTAACGGATAGCAAAGTGCCCATAACATTTTTTACTCCAAATGTGCTAAGGAATAGCTGGTTAAAGTTTGTCGGGTACGTGCCGATACACCCTGTATAAGATATCTTGACCACGAATACATGGAGACAATAAAAACAATTTAAATAAAATTTAATAAAATTAAATAAAAAATACTGCAAATGTAAAATGTTTTCCTCAGCACGGAAAATCCCAGTGGGGAAAACATTAAATACAATTATGTTCAAAAATAAATAAATACTAAATAAGTATTTTTAATTTTGTTTTAGTAAAGCGCACTTGAAGTAAAATGAGAAAAAACTGCGCTATATAAATTGCTTTGTTATTATTATAACTAAGACACTTGACAGAAAATTCCTGTAAATGTAATTAATCAATACTGTTTGATGAAAACTGAAGTTGCCAATTTTCAATTTTCGACTTCTGGGCCCCAGACGGGTAAATAAAATTTCTAAATACAGGGTTTTCCAATAAGAGGTGTTATTTGGTTAGGGAAAATTTCATGAAAAAATTTTACTGATGTTATTTTTTATTATTAACGGCATACCTTAAATTAAAATTTAATGTATATTAAAAAATGGCATTTTTCTTTGAATATCAAAATAACACCTCTTATTGGAAAACCATGTGGAACAAAATAAAGTGGCCATCCGCGTCTATATGTGCGCTTAGTGCTCTTAGCTTTTAAATTACGCAGATTTTGATAGGACACGGGTTCAGGTCCCGTTGGCGTCATGTATCTTTTATCAGGAGATTTTTCAATGTGGATGAGTGTTTCAGGCTAATAATTATTGCTTATAAAAATAATTTATGTAAAATTAAATTTAACCTCTTTAAAAATATTTACAATCAAACCAAGAAATAAATGATGTCTAAACATAACGCTTTCCTCTTATATCTACATCGAAGTACAAACCGCCTTTATATCAAGCATCTTTACAAACCGGTTAATTGAGATGAAGTACCGGAGGCTGTGCTTCGGGGCGAAGGCTTTGATGTGACGCGTTCGTGTCAACTTAAGGAATCATCATTCGTCAACTTGATGATGTCTTCTTAGCTGGGAGGATGTCGCAAGCAACAAATGTCATGTATAAGCCATTTACAGCGGACAAATTTAACAACTACTCTGATAAAGAAGGGATGAATAGTACCAAAATAAACTATCTATGTATTGACATGATTTGAGATTTCCACGACCAAAATTACTTATTACACGGAGAAAAATTACTAATATTGAATATTACTTCTATCTTCAAATTTATTAGTAATATCGTTAAAAACGGGATACCAGGCCCATGAATAAATTGATAAGTTTCCTAATATTTTCGCATTTCGTCATTGTATAGTATCAAGGCAAATGCAGGAGCATGAACACGTGTTCCAATTTATTAGAAATTTACTAAAAGTTTATGCAACCAAGAGGGAGTGGAGAGGAGAGCTGAGACCTCCTCTACGAACTCTTCCCACAGGGGACCTTCAGAGAACCATTAGAGAGTGGAGAGGAGATATGAAGTTCTCTTCCCTCGTGGGGCCTTCAGGGAACCAAAGGAGATTGGAGAGGAGAGGTGAGACTTGGGAAGACACACTGTGGAACCAGAAGACACAGCTACTTATCCAGTGACAACCTTGGTGAACTTTATAAAACGGACCTGGGGAAAGCACAGTGGGCCTATGGCCTAAGTGCTCACGGGAACTATATGTAAACCGTATCCGCTCTATAAATACAACAAATTGTCAAGAAAAGGCCTGTAATCCTGTTTTTAACCGATTTACCAATAATTTGAAGAAAATTTTAATGCATATTTTTCGTTGTGAATCATATTAATTTTTGGGTTACTATGCCGTATTGGTTTTCGACATTCTTTACCAAACGTTTCGGATAGCATTGCAGTGCGGGTGTCGGAAGGTGGGCACAGTAACGCTGTCCGAAACTTTGGTTCAAGAGGAAGCGAAATAATCCATAAATTAATCACTGTAATAAATCAGCTCTTTACTATTCGGCTTCTTACGGTACATGGAATAAAAAAGGTGCCTTCATTAAAAACGAGGAATTTTCAAGTGATAAATAAAGTACAAGTTATCAATTTTGAATAAAGCTAGAGTAGCTAATGGAATTTTTAAATAATTATCATTTCAAGCCTAGCAAGGAAGAATCTTTTTTCTATGGATTCTAGTTAATTTTTAATAAAACAATGTTCTACCGTTTCTTTAGTGTTACAACAAAGAGATACTTCAAAATGTAAAATAAAACTTTAAGGTTGTTTCAGAATTCAACTCATTAATTCTCGTCTTGAGTCAAGCGGGGTGTTTTAATATATTAGTTTGAAGGCTTTACCTGAGAACATAAATGTTTAAATTAATTAAATAATTTCGCCTTGTAATATGAATTGAATTTTAAAAAAATATCATCTTTCAACAATTCGATATCTTAAAAATGTTTTACAATTAAGGTGACACTTACGACGGATGAAAATTCTCTTGAAATCATGATTAAATATTATGTTAGATAAAAAAAAATGTCTTGAAATTCTTTCCAACAAATCTTTTTAACAAATGGCTTAAGACCCCGCATTCTAAATTTTTACCGACAAAAACATACCATCGTCCCCTGAGCACTTTCTTTCTTACTCATAATACATAATACTGTGGGATAAGAACAGGTTAGTGTAAACGTTACTCATAGTCATACTGCGAATACCGGCCATAATACCGCAGTATTAGTGGCTGACAGATTTTTAAACCGCCCGACCCCCAGGATTAGGAACGTATTACTATCGTATTAAGAAAATGTGAAAAAGCAGTAATATCCATTGGCAGCACTATCAGAGGAATATTTTAAATCGATTTACCAAATCAAATACGGAACGCATACTCAAATTGGCCAAATTTCGAAGCAATTCAAAACATACCGGGTTAATGACACCGCAAATGTCATCCGAAGAATCGCAAAGTTAGCAACTAAATGTTACATGCGAAAATGACCCTGTTTTTGAGGATTGGAACAAAATGGTGCCAGTCTAAGATAATCTTGCACGAATATTATAATGAGTAAATATTTTAAGCTAAGCAGTATACGTCCCTCTTCACCGTACAGCCATACCAGCACTGCAGCGGCGCATTAGGGAATCTCTATAAGTAAGAAAAAAAACTAGCTATGCCCCGATAATTAAAAAAAAATATATGGTTCTGTTATTCAACATTTTATAGGTATAAAATGAATAACGGTGTTTCTTTAAATGCCACTTAATAATTATTTATTTAACATTTTTTACCAACGACCGTTAATTATAATCGTTTTTAATATTAGCGCGCTCCGTCTATTATTCGTATTAAAAATCTTTCAAACCATCTTCAATAATCTTCTTCTTCTTTTTGAACGCTCATAACGGAGCATTAAGAATGAGCCGTTTAGTAAAGTAAATGTTAACCCCCTCAGGCCTCTGATATATTCTGCCAGAAATGTGTATATTTTCGCTTAAGAGTAAAATCAAAATAAATGGAATAATAAAATTCAAATAATGGAAAAAGTATTTCTGAACATATCCGAAAACTAAGAACTATTTTTGAAAGGTGATAAAATAAATATTCAAATTTTTAATGAAAATTTATAAAAGTTTTGAATTTGGTTAACCTTACGTTTTTCTTTTAAACGCTGAAGTGAAATAACTGATAACGAAGAAAAGAATAATATTTTGTTAGACAAATTATGTATTATCATCATGATCACATGATTTTTTTATTGTTTAATATGAAAATAGCTAATAAAAAAATCAGGAATTTTAATATTTTTTTCTCAAATTGGGGTCGGAACCTTTGGTTTCATAGAGGTTCATGTACATCTACAATTTTTATATTTGAATATGGTGTTTTTTTGTCTAACACCGTTTAGATCATATTTTTTTACTATGATAGTAAGTTAGACAAAACGGTTTATATGAGATCATAATTATAAGCTATTCCCAAAAGCGAACAAATCAGCCTGACTAAATGCAGAAAATGCACGTAAATAAACAGTTTTCATAATGTGAAGCGAATATTCGATTTTTGTTCATGTGATAAACAATGGTTGTTAGTAAATTATCGCCTTTGGTTAATAAACTGTAGATAATTTATAAGTTCACAATTGTATTTATTTATTAATTAACACTCTTTTTCGGGGCTTTTACATATGAATAAATATACATTACTTATTGTTAAATACTGAATTGCTTCATTAACAACATTATATTTGTTAAAAGATAAATTGAAGATGTCCACGGACTTGATATAATTGTTTCTCTCATTAGTATTCTGGGTAAAGGGGAATACATATGGTAGTTAGTCACAGAATATCTGCATTGAAATAAATCCTGACTTACCTGAGTATTTATTACGTTGTGGAATCTGGAAGCTTATTAATTCTAGCAATACCGGACTAATCGACATATAATCATTTAGAATTTTATATAGAAATACCAAGTCAGTGAAAATTCTTTAATCTGACAATTTGAGCATATTCGTATAATTTTACAGAGTGTTGTAGTTCAAATTAGTTTTTTTTTATTTTTGTTTTCAGTGTTGTTGTATTATATCCATGCGACAAAAATGCCAAATATTTGTTCATAAAGGCTTTTTTATGTGTTTAATTATTTTACGCGTTAAAACAGATTCAAAAATATTTTTGAACATATTAGAAAAAAACAAATTTTAAAAATTACTTACATTAAATGCTGCTTTGAATTTTCCTTTCAAAATGTGGTCGCTGTAATTACTTCCTGAAATAAAAGAAAACATAATTATTACTTCTCTCATTTCAATCAAAATGAGGCATTTGTAAATACTCGTCTAACATTATTACCTACATTTTAAGCTCAAAGGTATTTTTCATGTAAAATATTTTACGTTGAATTTATCGGTAATATTAAAATGACTTCTGAATAAATTAGATTCTGAAAGATTATTATTTTTATTTAAAAAATTAACCAACAATCTAATTAATAACCGAGGCTGAAGCTGCTAAACAACTCGGTATTGATACACACTCCTAGCCTCATTCACATTCATACATTGTCTCATACACACTATTCTACGTATTATTTTGACTCTTAATATGACCTGACTCCATTATCTCAATCGTGCCATGTCTTCCTGGGGCGTACCTGATTTCTTCTACCATTCTCATTTGCGTCATGTATTCTCCTTACACTCTTATTCGCTCTACATGCTCAGACCATCTAAGCGTCCCGTTCTTAATCTTACGCATTACGATCAGTGTTGCATTATTTGCCGATTTCCACATTTCTTATTACATGGTTTTACAATAAGGCGTGTGGTCTCATTTCTACAGCATTCAGAACGGGTTGTTTCTCAGAATTTGAACAATTCATCAAATTTAAAAGTTGATCTTCAAGTTCTCTGAAGGTTCTATTAAAGTTCTATTATTATTTCAGTTTTTTTAAACAACTTTCCAATTATTATATTATAAGAGAAAATGAATTTGAAAATAAACTTCGAAATTTAATGAATTGTTCAATTTTTTTTAAACAACCCATCTTCAACCCGTCTATATTCATCCTTCATCTGCCAGTTCCATGACTCACTGCCATACATCATGGTAGGTACCATTGTGAACTGTAAAGCTACGTATACATACGCGAGCCGAAATGCCGAAGTAAACCTCAACTTATGGGAAAGGGACTAAAAACTGAAAATGGCGCGAAACGCCGCTTGGAATTGCTTCGTTCCTTTCCCGTAATTCGTGGTTTGGTTCGCATTTAAGTTCGCAAATGTATACGTACCATTAGCTTCGTTTCTTTGGATAGTTTTTCATAAGCGCCAACCGCGTTCAGTCCTCCATTAATGGAGTTATCAGTATCGACCAGTTACACAGAACTAAAAATTAACGTTATTAAAATTGATTTAAATTAAATTAAAAATAATAATAATAATTGAATTCCTTCACAACTTTACTCTGCAGCGATAATCAAATTAATAACCAATCGATTCAAAGTCAAATGCGTCTAGCACTTCTCTACGGAAATTATTTAAATGCGTAGGAATGTTGCAATCATGTTAAAAATAAACTACCTATTTAAGGTTTCAATAAAATAATGAATTCCAAAAGAAGCTCTCATTAATAATAAATACATATTACTTATAGTTAATAACTGACAGTTCCTCTCATTTTTTATATAAATAAAATATCAAAATAAAAAGAGTAATTTAAGACGAAGCCCAATTTGAAAATGGGCTCTTATTGACCATATAAATCAACGGATTGAAAAAGCCTTCCCACGTCAAACCTATTTACGTCAAATATTGCTATTATTCACTAACACCCATTGTCAAATCTTACTAACTAGCCCTTTAGTAATTCTCCTGGGATGATAGAACTGTAGAAGAAATGTTAAATGTGAAGAGTAATAATTAATAACCATTTATGACTTTAAACGCATTTCATTATGATAAATTGGAATCTGACGAGAGAATCATCAAACCTGTGAGTGCCGAAACCTTACGATTACTCTTACGAATACACATGCCTTAATAATAAATACAATAATCAATTCGTTAATATTAATTTAACAATTAAAAATTTTACTTTGATTTCATTTTATTGTCTATGAAACGGGGCCACTTAAGATAATCAAGGGTAAAGATGTTTGGAAACAGGCAAATCGAACGTTACTGAACAAATCACTTGGCTGATCGGAGCCTTAGATTGATCTTTCGAAAAGTTGGGAACAACGGCCGTAAGTCTCCCTAGAACAGATAGAGGATAGAACGCAACCTACAGCGTCATCATACAAAACTTATTTTATTGTATTTATAAAAGTTTTTTTTAAAGCCTTATACCGATGCCTATAAATTACATCGTTTGTTGGTACAGTTGTTATTTCATCAACCCATCCCACCCACACTCGTTGCTAAGTATCTCATAAATTGACTTTCTGACGTGAAATAATTTGTACACTCGTTATCTGAAAGTGTGTAGGTACCTGCGTATGTAAGCATGATTTGTTGCCAGGAATAATTGATATAATGTTAATATATTGATGAAAATATTTGGAACAGGATAGAATCTTTAATAAAGCAAACGCGTGGGATATTATAATATTATCACGGTTAATTAAAAAATATTAACAAAAAAGCGATAATCATACAAAGAGATTGAATATCTCATTAGCAACCATAAAGCAGTAAATTTTTTTTTTAAATTTTATTTTCAGAAAACTGCGTTGTTTTTCCCGCACCCCTTTTAGTTTTTTGTTTCTAAAAAAACAAGTAAAAAAATACATTTGTTTTTTTTTTGTTTGACTAGGGGTTAATTTATAAAATATGTTTCTTGATAATTGATTGTTAATTAATACCTCCTTAATTTTGAAAATCTCGTGTTTAGGGGAAGTGTATTATCTTGACTTGTATACTAATTTCTGGAATAATACGATACATACAGACATTAAAAATAATGAAAATACATGTAAAGAATAACAGATCCCTATATACGCAAATATTCAATATTAAATTTAAAAAATAGAGATAGTTTGAACGATTATAAAATTCCTGTGTACAGATATTCTGTACACGGGGATCAGATCAATGAGGCAGTAAAAAAATCATTGAGGCATTAAAAATATAATTGAGGCAGTAAAAAATTTATTTGAAGCAGTAAAAAATATAATTGAGGCAGTAAAAAATATAATTGAGGCAGTAAAAAATATAATTGAGGCAGTAAAAAATATAATTGAGGCAGTAAAAAATATAATTGAGGCAGTAAAAAATATAATTGAGGCAGTAAAAAATATAATTGAGGCAGTAAAAAATATAATTGAGGCAGTAAAAAATATAATTGAGGCAGTAAAAAATATCATTGAGGCAGAAAAAATTATTGGGGCAGTTAAAAAAAATAATGAGACAGTAAAAAAAATCAAACCGTTAAAAACCCGTAAGTTTTTTGCAATAATTTCATCGAAATTGAATGATTGAACCTTCCTCTCTGGGGACTGGATTCAACCGTGGTAAAACTGAACCAAATCCCGATCGGAGGTGCACGTCCAACATTTAATTCATATTTTAACTGCTGTAATATCATCTAATTTCAGAGAATTGCTTGCATGTTGTGTAGACGCGATTACCACATAAAGTTGATACTATGCATAGTCATCGACATTGAGATGTATTTTTTCTCCGACAATTTTTAAAAATTTATGTAGGTATTTCCAGCTAATGTATGTTGCTTTAAAATAATATGTCATCAAATAGAGGTATTTAAAAGTTCATCTGAAAATATAAATATGTTTCATCTAATTATTTTATAAGCAATAATTATTAGCCTGAAACACTCATCCACATTGAAAAATCTCCTGATAAAAGATACATGACGCCAACGGGACTGTATCTTTTATCAGGAGATTTTTCAATGTGGATGAGTGTTTCGGGCTAATAACTATTGCTTATAAAATAATTGTTACCCTTTGTGCTATGCATAAAAAATCTTGTCTTAAACATTAGTTTACCAAAAAAAAAAATGTTTCATCTAATCTAAAACATATATTATGAAATATTACTTATATAAAATTGTGTTTGATACTGCTACTTCAATTCTTAAGTATAATGGACATCTTCACAAAAGAATCTACAACGAAATACCTTAAAGCATTGTTCTAACTTCTCAATCATACTCATAAACGACGAATTAGCCGAAAGTTAGATCACAACGAACTCTTAGCAGCAAGACAATAAATTACATTTATTAAAAAAGTGTATTCTTTTTAGCCATGAAAACCTTCGTTTAAAAATTTGTATTAAAATTAATTCGGGAATATTATCCCTTTCTTAACCAAAAATGAGTTCTTCCTAATGATCTGTGCAAGATAAGATTCTCTGTCAATTGCTGTTGTACCTCTTAAGCAAACCGTATTTCCACTCAAATTATGGTAATTCCCAAAACTGCTGGTGACACGCCCGGTATTTTCATAAAGCGAGAGTTTTAAAAAAATCCTTTGAAATTTTCTAGTCAGAAAAGGTCTGGCCGTGTTAGCGAGAGATAAATCAATATACGACTAAAATATGCCACTAACAGTCGCAACGTACATAGGACCTTTCTTTTGTTGGCGGCGTATCAATTTAAGGCTGTATTTTTTGGCTTTCAGGCAAATTCACAGCCGACGCGTTGTCGACGTTTCAGCTAAGTATTTCAGAAGAGTAGAGAGCAAAGGGTATAATACTGCTAAGGACATATGAATTAAAATATATTCCATGAGGCATTCCAATAAACATACAAAACTGTTAACGAAGATTTATACCATTTATTTAAAGCGCATTTTTGTAGTAATGCCAACTTTTATGGTCAAATTACGTTGAAACTTCCTCGGAGAAAAATGAGTAAGTCTAACTTATTAAAAATCTCTTCAAATTATTAGTAATCCTGTTAAAATGGGATTGCATACCCTAAAAGAATGAATTGACAGGTTTCCTGATAAAATTTTAGTAAAATTCAATAAATTAGCAATACTATTTTTTCTCTGTGTGGTAAACCTGCCCATTTTATAATCGTTAGTAGTGCCATGTTATAACAATACAAGGGTTCCAGAATAAATCGATGCAAGACAATTTAACATACCTTTGAAAAGTGATAAAAAGTTTTTAAACGCGAAGAAAAGAAACTATAATCCTAACCTACTTAACCAATTTTTTGTTTGATTACTTTTCCTGACTACATATTACTTTTTAAAGAAGAGTCATGCTCTCTGTGCGATGAGTTTCACGGTGGTTGCTAACATATAGGAGCGTTTATGCATTACGCTATTGTATAAATAATCATGAGCAATAAAACGTGTATTTCATTTATGTACTATAACGGTGGGATTTGTGAACTTGAAAAAAATTATAAAAATAAATTTTTCCTCAGGATGAATCTGCCTTTCAAACAGAAACATATCAATTTTAGAGACAGCCATTAAAAGACAGCCTTTAAAATGAACAAAGTAAGTAATCTTTAAAAATTTCGATATGGGGGAGATGGCGTCAAAGGTGCTAATCATTTGATGAGAATGCTTGAATACACTTATAGATATTGATGATTTTAATCACTTTATTTTTGCTTTTTAGCTGCTAAATTTGACTACTTATTTGCAGTTGGGAGTATTGAAACAATTAGTGTGCACAGGAATATTCTCTCTTCCCAACCTTGCGGAGACACGGTTTGAAGGTTAGTTAGTTAAATAAATAATAAGTTTTCAAGCTAATTTTGCCACATTCAATTCAAAGAATTCAAATTTCTCAGTTATAGATTTTCCAGCCAATTTTCCATCCCAATTGATTCCCAGAATTCTGGTTTCTCGTAGCGTTACGCCCTGTAAGTTTCTTGTATTCCATGAAAGCATTTCAGGAGAGTTTACAATAAGATGTAGAAGCCAGAATGAGTTTTACTCGGAGAGAGCTATTAAGGATGATGATCTTATTTCTGTAACTTTACTTTGGTAAAACCCTGACACAATAGAAAATAAAGACGTTTAAAAAAACGCTTTTCACCCACAATGACACGGGAGGCTTTAAGTTGGGACTCTTTTCCTATTCTTCCGACTTCAACGGAGAAATAACGTGCTTTTATGTTTGATTTTCAAATTTCTCGCGACAGAATCAAAGCCATTCAATTTTGTCAGACATTTTTTTTATTTATTTATTTTTCTAAGACATTTTCGACGTGAACTTTTTCATTGTTTAATGTGCACTCACATTTTTAGATAAGTTTCGTTAAACTTGTCTGAAGTTCGTGAAGAACTTTAATGTTTTCAGTATTATGAAACTCTACTAAAAATGCTCTACTCATCTTTAAGGGAAAAGGTGAGTATCTAAAAGACCTATACACCCACACTAGGGACAAAAACCTCAAATTTGCTTAACATCCCAAAATTAAATACATTTATCGCCGGAAAAACCTCAAGTTCCAAGCTACTCTATTATTTAATCCGCTTTCAGATGAAATTAAAAATACCATGGAGGTAAACAAGTATTAAAAAAACATAAAAATGTTGCTAAAAAAACATGAAAATGGATAAATCATAAAACAATATGATGTAACACCAACACAACAACCTACAATCAACAAAAATATAAACAAGGACAGATAAAATCAACAAACATGAAGATTAGGTCTACAAAGATGAGGAGATCAAAAAATATGAAGATATGGTATACAATCATGAAGATGAGAAAATCATGATATAACACCATTACAACAACCTACAGTCAGTCTTGTAACACGAACCTCTTTGAAATTTCGCAGAGAATCAAGGCTAGTAGTCTACAGCAGAGTTCTGATACCAACGGCTGTGAGGTATGATGAAGACAAGGGTATAAATAGAATTAACTGTGGTGTATTTGTGGCAAACACCATGGTCGATCATAGTACGAATGCGGATATTCTAAAACAATGCAATATCGATGTGAACGTACTGTGGAAGATTTCGAAAAAAAGCACGTGTATTTTTGAAATTTAGAGCGGATGGACGGAGAAAGGAATGTCAAGAGAATATTAAAGTAGCACAATTGAGTGAGTCAAACACTTGAGTCGGTTTATATCAAGAGTTGGAATACAAGAAGGTCATTTATGATATTAAAATTTGCCGAGAGATTTGCGGTATTGCATCCTTTCAACCTACCGCTGAGGGACAAAGCGAGATTCTTAGTCAATTAAATTCAATGAAATTCATTAGAGCAATTGTTTTCGAATCTTACCACTTTGAAACGAATAGAACCCGTGTTAATGACCACTCGGACAAACGCTTGCCATAATAGAACTTAAAAATATGGAATAAACGATGAAATCTAGGTGGATACATTGGCTTTAAGCCACAGTAAGCTGTTTTATATGTATATTTATTAATTAACGCCCTTTTTCGTTTTTACATATGAATATAAAGAAATATACATTATTTATTGTACATAACTGAATTGCTTCATTAACAACATTTTATATTTGTTTAAAGATAAATTGAAGATGTCCACTGACTTGGTATAATTCTTTCTCTCCATTAGTATTCTGTACAAAGAAGAATATATGTCGCAGTTAGACCCAGAATTTTTGCACTGAAATAAATCCTGAATTCTAGTACCTACGTTGTAGAATCCGGAAGCTTATCAATGTCTTCATAATAATATTTTAAAGAATTATATTATTTTAAAAATTTGGTAAATGTACATGTATATATTATGACATCAATCGCTTGTATGGTTAGGTTAAAAAATTTTAACATTTTGAAATTTCAGAAGAATCCTTGTAAACATCAATTCTTGTGAAGTCTAGAAAAACATAATTTCTGTCCTTATATTTTGAAAAATCTCAAAGCATTTTATTTAAATCGACATGCGGCCCATTTTTTAACGTCTTTTGCCATTTCGAAGATAATAAATCAAGCTTGATCGCAGAAAGACAGAACTAGAAGAGAGAAGGTCTATATTTTTTTAAAACGTGTATATTTTTTTAATCGAAATAAGAAGCGTTCCCGTTGAATGATTTAAAAAGTCTAAGGTCTGTTAAAATAAAGTACATATTTTTTCAATTTAATACATAGAATTTATTTAAATTTCACTTTTTAACATTAAAGCAAAGGTTTTTAAGAATATATTTAACATTATTTTTCCAATTAAACGAACATATCTGATAAAACGAAAATATTTAATTTATAAGGTTATCAATTTTGTAACCTCCGAGCTCGTGTGGTCGTATGACATTGTTAACACGTCATTATAAAAGGTTTAAAATTGGATTTCTCCCATTTCGTTTTAATACCTGGTTTAAAACATTAATATACGCACCTTTTGTAACTGCTTAAAATTATAAATATGAAATATATTGTAATTATGTGTTGTAAAGCGAAGATAAGCAATGTTTCGGTAAGTATCTCTCATTTTACAACGGAACTTGGGTCATGAGTCTCTAGTTAAATGAACCGTTTTTGAGTTATCATAGTTTAAAATAAAAATCAATTATTATATTATGTTTTATATTCATTGTAGTAAAATTCCATAGGATACTTTACAGAGCGACGAAATAACTTTAAGCATTGTTTAAGCATTTACGCAATTTAGTTAGAGATAGCACGTGACCTAACTCGACGCGTGACAGTTTAGTACAGTGTAAATCAAAAGAACGATAATTACCGTATAGTTTGTGATATCATTGACTCAAATAAAATATCACGATATCTTTAGAATTTTGCTCTCAATAGAAGACAATGAAAGCAAGTACTTCTATACTATTAAATATTTGCCAAAATGTTTGAAATCCCTAATTTATACGATCTCGTATTCTAGGTATCGTTTCTTAACCCTAGATATTATGTCGTTCTGAGTATAATTAAGTGTGCGCTTCATTTCCTTTGCTTCCTCCTAAATAAATATGTATATTCACACGAAGATAGAAATACATTACGTATGTTCCACCTTTGTGCTGAGAACTACTTATCATTTACTAACTTGTATGTTCCAAGTCCCATGTGCTAGCATATAATAGTACAGAATAATCAGCTAATATCAGCTCTCAAAACGAAGATCTGTATTCAGAATGGCAAAGAATACGTTAGGAAATATATAAAAGGTACCTAATCAATTTTAGATTTCTATACGGAATACAGAATATACCTACTTGACGCAAGTACCGTATGGTTGAAAAATATATATTTTGATTTTTTATAAGTAATATATCTTTTTATTATTATTTATTAACCAATAAATTAACATACATTTTTTTGGTATAATCCACCTCACTAGGCTGAGACTGTTCCGAGGTGGCGGGAGTTTGATCTAATATTAGATTAGAAAAAAAGATAAATGATTATATAGATAAAAATTAAAAAAACATAAGAAATAATGAAAAATACAAATAAATGAATGAGAACAAAAGAGAAAAATTCAGGCGTGGAGTGTGCTATAATTTATGGTGTTGTAGATGTTATCTGTCCGCAGATATTCTTCTGTTGACTATCCATGTGTGGATTTTGTGTCTTATATTTACACTTGTTGCCAAGTCTTTAATATCTTTTTCCATTAAATTGAAAATTTTTGGAGCCAGATTATGAAAATGTCTTTGTCCATAGGTGATATTTATCTCCGGGGTCATGTGTTGATGTCTGTTTCTTGTTTCGTAATTGTGTTGTATAGTATGATGGTTAAGTTTGTCTTTTTGGTAATATAGAGAATCTGTAAGGTTTTTTTGTGATAACTTTAATTAAGGCTTTTTGCGCTTTAACAAGAGGGTCCATATTAGTTATAGCAGCACCACCCCAACCAATCATACCGTGAGTGATAATTGATTGTGCTAGTGCGTAATATATTGTTTTTAGAGTCTTCGTTTGCATTATGTTTCGTATTTTCAGAAATATATCAGTTTTCTAACTTCACCCGCTGTTTTATTTATTTGTTCTGTCCATCTAAAATAGTTGTCAATGTATATAAATGTATTTTTTGTTAGCCAAATAAACCTTTCACTCGGATCAACAGTTAGAGCTTAGTTCACAAAAATAATAAACCTTCTTGATTTTCAACTAACTTAATTCATTAGTTTGTTTATCCTACGACTAATTTATACCAAACAAGTTGAAGTCGATGATGAAGACGATGTATGAATGTGAATGAGGCAAGGAGTGTGTGCCAAGACCGAGTTGTTTGGCGGTCCGTCCTCTCTGCCTACCCCTGCGGGGAAACGGCGTGATGGTTAGTTAGTTAGTTAGTTAAGTTGAAGTCCCGGGCATTACCTGGGTTTTACCAATTATTAGTTTAGCGAAATCAGACAGTAATTTTCCTCTTATTTTAACGTCAAGAATGCCAAAATTCAAATGAAATATCAAAATTCTGCTTTATGAGAAAAATAGGTGTGTCAAGTGTGCAAATTTCGTGAATTTTCTGAATGAAAATGTAGAATTTATTTAAAACAAGCCCACGAATCAACACGGGTCATTTGTATTTTTTATTTTTTTATTTAGTAAAAGATTATACATTATTTAATAAATGTTTTGACTGCCCAACTAGGAGCATTCCCGTTTTAGGACAATCAAATTACGATGAGTATTAACATTTTGATAAGTTGTTTGATAAGTATAGTATTAAAATAATAATGAAATAATAGGTATTTGTACTTTTAACTGGTGCCTAAGCCTACTAACATATTTTGTATAAATATGAATAACAAAGAGAAGAAATAGAATAAAATAAAATATCCAATTAAACATAAGATTAACTGCTGCTTGGGTAGCATTCTAATTTAAAAGTACTAGGTAGGTACATATACACACATAATGATAAAGATTACAATACAATATAATATCATATGCATATATATATTCATACATTCTATAGATATTATTTTACATTAAAGCGGTGCACTACGTCGTGTAATATTTTAAATTGAGCCGCTATCAATAACAACCCTTACGTAAATGGCGATAAGGTTTAAATTCCCGCTTCACACCATCCATCTGTTTTGATTTATGCAAGAAAAAAAAATGGCCAAAAAGTGCATTTTATTTTATTTTGTGAATAAGGGCATTTTATTTTATTTTGTGAAAGGCATAAATATTTAATTTTTTTCCGATCATTTTATAAATAACTTAATTTTCCACACTAAACAATAAAATTATAACCGAAAATGGGTTCGTAAGTAGGAGATTTTGAACTTTAAAGCAGTTTTCATGGTTTTTATATATAATTTTTTTCTGGGCTTATAAAAAGACGTATCTAAAAAAATACTCCATTATTTCAAATGCCAAGATGTATTATACTCGCAGTATTTAATAAAAGCATCTGAAACATTTTTAGGCGACGAAATTTTCAAACAAAAAATACATGATTTTGCATTACTACGTATGGCATCGCCTTCCTCACACAGGAGGCCTTTTCATCTTTCGGGATGCTGTGTGAAGGGTTTTTTTTTAAGGAAAAGAAGAAGAGGAAGTTCTGGTAAGGTAAATTGTATTAGGGTTGGGTGGGAATCTAGGAATCAATGTGTCCAGGACACATGAATATATCCCTCTCACTGCGGCGCACGGCGATGGGTCGAGAGACCAGTTGTAGAGGTGAAAGGGTCTTCCCAAACCAGCTTCTTTGCATAATGGCGCGCCACCAGGTGCATCCTGAACACACCTCACCCAATGAACTCGGGCACCCATGCTAATTCACCAAACGTAGCAAACCACTTGAAGTGACCTATGGCAGAAGCGTTGGTTATCCAACAAATGGTTGCCGGGGTGGCGGTACCCAAAATTGGATTAAGGAATTGGCGAATTTGCTACTTTCTAATTCCTTATACCGAGTGAGTACTCTCATATTGACTAGACTCAGAACTTCGCAACATTTAAGCTCCAGATTTTAAATTTTTAAGTGTTATGTTGTAGTTTATATATTTTCTAAATTTTCTAAAATGGGTCGAGAAATATTAAAATGATATTTTTAATTAAAGGTATTGCGATGTTGATTTTAGAGCACCGAGTGTATTACTTATGAAATGCTTCAAATTAGAATACCGCATCTCATACAGATCTGATAATATAATTTCCTCCAAGCGTGCAGCAGTCGTTTTCAATGGAACATGAAATGGGTACCTGAATTCTCTTACAGCTTTGCAAGTACCTACACATATTATACGGTAGGTACCATCTTTAATATTACTGTGGAATATTATATTATATTGGGCGTGGGAGTACTTCGAACAAAGAGGAAGAAGCTGTTATAAAAGTATCAAACTTTCTATTCGAATAATCATTATCTTGGAATATTGTATATTGTTCAGTATTGGAATGCTGGTAATGCGAAATGATGAAAGAAGAATAAAGAACATTCTTTAACGATATTTCCAAGTTTTCGATGTTATCAGGAGCGGAATTTAATATTATTTGTTTACGTAATATTAATATACTAACCATATTTACTCAGAAAATTAAACATACTAACATCTTAATAATTAGATTTGTACACGCCCGTTCAACGTTGGTGTGGTAAAGCAGGCCTTGAGCCTGGTTTTATCAAACAAACGCCATGGTAATAAGTCAAGTTTTTTACTATTCTGACCTTAAGCGCCGGGTAATATTCACACCGCGGTTTTTAGTAAGGCTTTTGGTATTTAAATGAACTTCTAGCATTGCAGTTCAACTTAAATTGTCAAGCTTTAAAAAAAAAAAAAAAAAATTAAATATAATTATAACCTTTATTCTGTTGTTCATTTTTTATCAGATTCATCAGTTTGCATGTAAATTTTAATTCTAGCCAAATTTTTAGAACGCCGTTTGCAATCCTTCGCAGTACAATAATAACCAAACGTACAATCATTGACATAAATACATAGACGCGTTATGCTCATAATCAAATATAATCGATCAAAAAATCTGGCACATTCCTGTTTCTAGATTGAAATCGAATAACGAAACGTACGAGAAAAGAATAGCCACAAAGAATTTGTAAGAGTTAATGAAATTACTACAAATAACATCATACATAGCCAAATAAACGGAACGCATAAGAAAGAGATAGCCATTGAAAGAATATGTGTGCGGGTGAAACGGCTATATTATTATGAACGCCCTCGTTTCTTTTGCCTCCTCGCGACACCAGTTGCAAGCTTAAAGCGACCCACTGACGAGCGAGCACGTCTTCGCCAAGCATCACGTCAGAGGCGAGCGATAAGCATTTTTGTATCGACATCATGCTCAGACTGACACCAGTTGGCCGCTTTTACCCTGAATTGTGACTTGTGACAAGTAAACGAGCGTAGTAGTAGAATAAGACATTCTTTCACTAGGTTGTCCTTCATCCTCTTATATGTTTCTGCGTTCGCTGTCTCACTTTATTTTATTCAAAAAACATTATGAATAATTTTATGTATTAAAATAATTTTATAAAAGTGATTTTTGAGTAACTCCAAAAAAGAAGGAAAACTCTATCAGATTTGGTTTTACTCGAGAATGATTTGTGCACATCTCAAAAATACAAGAAGGCTTTTTTTTCACTAAAAAGAGCTTAGAGGGATGTGTTTGTGGCAGCCGGTGACAGCTTGTCTGATCGACGGGTTATGTGCGATACTAAACGCAGTAAATCACCAGTTTGTCCACTGGACCCAGTTCAGTTCAACCACGATCGTTGTCTCAGTAACCTATCTTCCATTTTAATTCATCTTAGCGTACATTAGCTAAATGTACCACACTAATACATATACGGTACACGTGACGTAGGTAGGTAGTTACTTCATTCCCATTGCACACCCACTTAGGTAATTTATGGTGTTATTATTATTCGGTTAACAAGGCGGTGAACAGTGCTCTGAGTTGTTTTACACGAAATTACTTGTCAAATTGACAAGAGAATGGGACATATATTAGCTAAATATTATAATTACTTCGCTCAGCAGAGTAAAGTTATCCCACACAAAAGTCAAACAGCTTTTGGGAAAAGTGTTTAAAATTAAATTAATCTATCAAGCATATGATTTGTAATGACTGGTAAATGTTGAACACACTTCAACACTGGGTGAAGACCAATATATTTTGTAATAGACGTAATTAATTTTGACGAATATTTTAACATAATTCAAAATTTTCATAAAGAGTTTGGGTCGTATAATTTATTTCCAAATTGAAACCAGCTTTTTTTTAAAATGATTTTTTCTCATTCATTACTGACTAATTGACAAACTAACCACACACAATTTAGCAAACAATTAGTGTTTACAACTTACATAGTATCATATGAATATCATCATATTATACTGTCCGGGGGTAAAGTGCGATAACTTCGGGAGGTGATTCTATACGATGGTATGAGTAAAAATTATAAATATTTTTTTCAAAATTCCAACTTTTTATTCTTCAAAATAAAATTTCCATGGAAGAATATTTATTTTCCCATACAAAAATTTCAACTTTGGAATCATAAAACTTCATTAAAACGTTATTTGTCTTTTATATTTCTAAAATCATGTTAAATCTCCTGAAGTTAGCGCACTTTACCCCCAGACACCCTGCATATATTTTTTAATTTATTTATTGATGACGAACCTCGTGCTGGCACTGTTGGACGCGGTGGACTCTTTCGCTGCAGCAGCTTGTCCAGTTTCTTCACCACCTAGGATTCTTGCTGCAGAGTCTCCATCTTCTATATTCGTGTCACCTGTTCCTATACTTCATTTTACTTAACTTAACTTCACTTTATTTTTGTAATATTTATATTAGTTGTAATACCTTCATCAACTGTAAAGCGCCCCTGAGGTGATATCTCACAAAAGCGGCGCTATCCAAATTATCCAATAAATAATAATAATAACCTAACGCTTCATAACACCCGGCTTTCCAAATATGTTTGATTGTTTGTTTTGCTTTTAGAAAGATTAAGATCCAGCAATCTCCGATTCCACATTAAAGATTTATATTGCCTCTACTAGGCAAGCCCTGCCTAGGCAGATTAATCGTGCAAAAATAGAAAGAAACGCCCCTCTAAACATCAAACAAGTCAAAACTACTAATAAAAAACACACTCGTTTGATGTTCCTCGTGAAATTTCGGAACAACGACTCGATCAATTTAAAACATAAACCGGCTTGGCTGCTTTTCTTATAAACAACATTCGGAAGATTTATCCCTTTTAAATGTAGTGATCCGAGAGATGATGTATGCGAAATGTCAATTCGAGTGACAGAAATGTCCTCGGAGAAGAAAGATATGTATTTGCAGAGAAAGCAGCATTAAAATCAACCGGTACCTATACATTAATTTACAGTATTTTACGTTCGCACCGCAAAATTGTTTTATTGAAGCGTAGCGAGGTAATGTTTAACTCGGCCGTTTCGCTTTTAATCCGTCTGTAAATTTGTCTGTGCACTCCTCTTCCAGTTTTGAAAATCTACTGCATCAACTTTAATATTCAATAATATTAAAAATCTTACTTTGACTAGGTGGTTAACTTTGACTGATTTGTCTTTTCGACAATTTGCTGCATTTACTTTATTAGACAAGACTTACTTTGGCTGAGCTTTTCAATAGGTTGGTATCTTAAAACCAGCCAGAAAAAAGAAGTGACGTTTCTTTTGATAAGGTGTTTAATTTCTAATATATATTTTTTTAAATCTTACAAAAAAATATAAATTTGCTTCAATAGTGCGTAGGTATTTGAGTACCCATTTACACTTATCATGATTTAAAAGCAAATTTTGGTTTTTATTTAAGAAATAAAGATAATGGGGTATTTTCAAAAAACTACCAATACCACTAAATATATCGTGCTAAAAATGTGTAATTTTAGTATTTTCATTAAACAATATTGATTCCAAAAACCACCTAAAACCTCTCATTCCGAAATGGTTCCAACTGGCTACAACGTCACTGCGACATAAACGCCGATGTAAGACAGCTGTCACTAATATCGCCCGGCTTGACGTCACGCCGCAGAATTCACGAATAAAAAAGAACATGTCGTTTTGGCGGCAAATCAAAAATGGCACATTAAATCGTTATAGAAAATGTATTTGATTACATTAAAAAAATAAATCCACTATAGTAAGTTTTTTTCGAGAATATAAAATAATTAATGTAAAATATTGTAATAAATATATTATTATGACGTAAAACTTATTACCCGCTTCTTAAAATATATGTGTGTTCTATTTTAAATAATTTAGCTATCCGCTTTATTGTTATTATTTTAGCTACACCTAAAAATGTGAGTGTGTACCTAAATAATTAGGTATATACAAAAAAAATTAAATTATTTAAAAAAATTTAATTCATCTGTACATCACGCTAATACGATTCACATTGAGAACTCTAATTCTAATTATTAAAGATTTTGTAGGACTTTTTCCTCAAATTTTCACGAATGTAAGTCAATGGCTGTTATAGGTACCCATACATTTACTCGGTTTATCAAACAACTGATAAAATAATGAGAGAAAATCTCAAAAAATGCAGGCGAATACAATTTATTGTGGGTGAACGTATGTCAGGTGTTGAAGTGGGGGTGGAGGCGTGACTACGGATAAGCGATGAGTTTTTTTTAATATTTTACAAATATAAGGCAAAAAACGTCATTATAAACTACTTTTTAGCAGTTTGTCTAACGGGTTCTTTACATAATAAATCTTATTATAGTAAGTTTACAGTTACATTTTTACAATTAAATAAAACAATGAATTAAAATTTTTACAGTAATATAGCAAAAAAAAATATATAAAAATTTTAAAACTCTTTAGAATAATTTATCATTGTAAGCTAATACAAATTAATTCTTTCAGTAGGCCTTGTCTTCAGTAAGTTCACCAATTGTTTGTTTTAGGCACAGTTTTTAATTACAGCAGGTAACATATTAGATTAGAACAACTGGGAATCATATAGTTTAACGTTCTTTGCACATATTTATTTGTATGCTTAGGTACAATAAGTCCTCCATTAAAGTTAAAAGGAGTATTATGATTGTGTTCTAGCCTGTTTGTATATAAGGGGTTATTTATGTGCTGAAATATAATTTTGCACCACAGAATTGATCTCACTGAAAGAATTTTTGAGACTCAGAGATAGAAGTTTAGAATATTATGCCTTTCTTTGTATCCATTTTTTTTAGCTAGTAATTTAACCAACAAATTTAGCACAGATTGAACATGGTCGATATTAATTTTACAGGAAAATCCCCAAGCTGTTATTCCATACCTTATAACAGATTCAGCCATAGATAAATAAATTCTTCGAAGTGTGCAGATTGGATCAAAAAATGAGAGAGGGGAGAAGATGTACCCGACGGTAAATAGGAACATATCTAAGATGGGGATGCAAAATAACATTTTTTGTTTGTTAATAAAAGTCACGGTATTATTAATTACTACGCTTCCACCCAAAAATGTGATGTAACGCATTCTATTGTTCTTTAGCTCTTGGAATGATGGAGTTAACTTCTTGACATAAGCTCAGAAGTCGTCCTATATTCAAAATTAAATCGAATCTCGATTTTCAAATGTTTTTCAAAAGCCTAAACTCTTTTTCCGACGAAATGGATGAGAATATATCTCCATTTGATGGGTGTTATGGGGATAGTTTTATTGTTAAGTGCGTAATGCATCTCCCTTAGCCATTTAAAAAGCGTTTATTTAGAGACGTTAAATGGGATAAATTATTATCACCATTGTTGATGGAAGCGCCATTTGAAAACTACTAAAATTTCAGTCAAACTCTGTAAGTTTGTTACACGAAATCCAATAAAGCACAATTTTGGTCCTTCCAAATCTTTCTCTTTTTTTCAACCTCAAGATAACCTCTTATATTGGGATGAAATAGTCCAACTGGCTCCTGGCAGTAGTTCCAGCCGGTCTAATAATATACAAAATATTATAAAGTACCTAACTGTTAAGCAAGTTTGCCTTAAATCCACTACACTATAGTTAAAATGTCATAAAGAAATTTAAAAATTATAAAATTTTATACAAAACACAAGACAACCATGGTTGAAAGGTAAAGCTCTCGACTAGCAAGCTGGAGGTCTCAAAATCCCTTAAAGTAAATTTTATATGATTAACTCGCGTTATTTGACAATTTACTCATTAAAAATAACACATAGTATATTTGCTGCATGTCCCAGAGTGGAAGATACTCTAAGTACCACGCTGATGTAACAGAATTGAAAAGTGCTTAAAGTGGCTTTGGCCGTGTTTGGTGAACAGGTCTGAATAGCTTGGTACTTCCTAGCCTTCCTCTTCTCTGTCTTCTTCTCTTCCTCACTAACTTCAACCTCACAACATACCCCAATGAAGGATGTCATTGTCTCACTGGCTCCAGACGGCTTGGAGCAGTTGGGACTCTTGTGCGGTTACACATAAAAAAATATAACACTTGCAACCTTCAACCTGTAACTGTAAGAACGTTTTACTAACGATTTACAATAAATAATACTTTTGATCCAAAATTAAAAGTAATTAACTACTGACCTTCTGTCTATCTGAGATCTGTTGTTTATTAGATTTCATAATTGTATGGGTGTGATGTGACTATGTTTTAACGCGCTTTACCGTAACCACAAAACCATGTTTTAAGGCGACGTGAGACTAATAGCGGGGGTGCAAAAAGTGCACACCCTGTAAAAATGAAATTGGCCTCCTAGTCCATTAAGCATGATAGAAACAGTAAAAATTATTTAAAATTACTTCCATTAAAAAATCAGAGCAAAGCTGAAAAATTTCGGTCACTGGAAAGCATTTTGAATGTGCATTATGGCGAAGAAATTAAAGCACACAATATATGCTTTTCGACAAATAAACTTTCAATTTGGAAAGCGGGTATGGGTTCCGCTGCCAAGGGATGACCAACACCTCTAACATAGGTCACCAAGAGTCACGTTTAGTGACTTTTTAGGGGTACCCGGGATCATGGGGTGAGGATTGTCTAGGCCTAGGCGGCGGATGCGTCTGCCATCTTACAGTGCGGATATAGAGAGACAGGTTGAGGGAGATCTTTTTAGCTGTCCAGCAGGACTCTCTCGACCTTGCATCGAAGTGGGATAACACTCCTAGACACTCTGCCACCAAAATAACTACCCACCCCTCAGACCATCCCTTTTCCCAAATCTTGTTCTCCTTACTTTCCTTAAAAAAACCCTCCACACAGCTTCCCTAAAGATCACATAGGCCTTGAGGGAAACGATTTTCCTCCAGGCCTCAAAAAAATCCGCATGTTCAGATCTGGTCCCTTTAGATCATTTAATTAACCAAGCAAATTAAATATTATTACCCTAGAGTTCAGATGTGAAAATCGAAGATAATACAATATTCTGTAATCCTTTTGACTTTGAATGGAAACACAGCAGTGCCTGTTAGTTCCGATAATCCGAACACGACCTTATAAAAAGAAAAACGAAAATCGTGTTTCTTAAAAAAAGTTTCATTTTATTTTCATGGAGTTTGGGTCTAGTTATATGAATATTATTTCGGAAGAGAAAATATTCCAGAATGAAAAACTTCCCAGAAGATGGCTCTGGCACGCGCGACGAATTCGAATGGAAAGATTTGCAAACGAAGGTAGAAAGAATCATACAGAAAAATAAGAATTTACTCCAAGAAAGGTGGAAAATATCCGAAGAATGTCAATTTTCACCACCGTTCCCGTAATTTGAATAAGGTCGGAGATCGATTTTTTACTATGTAGCTGTTGAAGTATGAATGATTTTTATTATCATATTTTTTTGGCAACCGTGTTATTTATAAATAAGTAATAATACTAATAATAGACGTCGTGATATTTCACGTCACGCGTCTGGCTATTGATTTTATAACAGTTCTAAGAAACCAAACGAATTTCAAATGTGAAAAAGTAAAATGGAATATTAGCCCACACAAAGAATGTAGAACTCAAAATAAAATATTTGCTTTTATTTAGGTTGCCTTTGATAATGGAAGATACTTCTAAATATAAAAACAATTATCAATAAAAATCTTACATTCTTCTTTAGTTTGAAGTCAAGTCGAATCATTGATGTATTATATTTAGATGAGACATGAAGCGTAAAAGTTGGTTCACATTTATGACCTGCTCTAACTAAAACTACCGATTCAGGTCTACGCGCTCCATTTATCGTGTTATAATAGTGGAACAAGCTTTGATGAGATATTAATTATCAGGCAGTAGCACCCATAGCTTATAGTTCTCCAAGTTAATATAATTCTTCTTACTTTAAAATCCAATCCGATTCCATTGAAAGAAATCAGCATAATTTTCTAAGATTTCATAACTTTAAACTTGGTCTACCTATAAAAACTATAAATTATAGCCATTTTATAAAATAATTGAAATTATTAAAACTGTCCGGTAGAAGACTCGTTTCCGATTTGATTTTTATTTTAAACGTTGTTAATGGAATTATAGACAGGCCTGATTAACGAAGCCTAATCAGTAATCACCTTCAACAGATCAACTAGAAATACTTATTTTAAATAAATAAAAATATTTTTAATTGCAATAAAAATATCAGGACTGAGTCATTTAGACACTCGCTTGTACCTCGGATGCCTGTAGTTGACAACACTTTCGCAGAAGTTGTAGATGTGTTCAACTGCATGGAATATAGTTAGAAAAAGGCTATTAAAATATACCCCTATAATAATTATTATTATTATGCTATTCTTCTGCGTTCTGCATCATTTGAATAAAAAAAAATTCTTCGTGATTGCAGTTCAACTAAATTATTATCTATATCACATTTTTATTATAAAAACCCGCCAGGGCGCATAATATAAATAGGTGCATAATTTAAAAATGAGTTATCATCACGTCATTTCCCCGCTTGGGAGTCGTTTTTTTAAAAACCATCTGCTTCATTGATTTATACCCAGTGATAGGTAACTTTTTCGAATTAGGGTTATTACATTGTGAAAACTATGTGATCAACCTTAATTAAATTTTCACCACTCAATATAATCATAGCCACACTTGATCCAGAAGCTGGAAATATTGTGTGGTTTAGTCTAAAATACCTGCTCTATTTGCACTTCTATAGCTCTTATCTAAATCTGAAAGGAAGATTTCTCACAGATATCTCACACAAATCTTCTCCAATTGTTAATGATTTATCCCTAATAGAGTGGCAGCCCGTTCAATAATTTTACTTAGTTATTATTTACCCTGTAGGTACCTACCATAAATGAAATCCCTTCATAAATGCACCGCGCCTGGTAGGTACCTACAGGGTAAACAATAATTGTACTTAGTTATTATTTATCCTGAAGGTACCTACCAGACGTGGTTCTTTCATAAATACTGTGAATGCTCCGCTCCCTTGTGTTTTTAAATCAAAAATATTTAAAATCATTTATTTATCTGGATAAATGATTTTGGAATTGTTTTTTTCTAAAACCCCAAAAATAAATCACTATAATACTAGTTATTATTTTAAATGAGTAAATTGTGAAATAACTCAAATTATTCAAATAAAATTTTCTTTGATTTGAACCTGTGATATTTGGCTTGTTTTGTCTGTTAATTCCGCATAAGGTAAAGGGAAATTCATTGATTCGATTTTCACAGTGTTAATCACAAATAATATAACTACTATTCTATGCGTACGATGGAATTTAAAAGCCATGTAACCTATTTTTCCAACAAATGAAAATCTCGGTGTCGTTGAGCAAGACACTGACGCAGTATACTAGTAACTGTTTATATAAGGGTGAAGTATTTGACATGTTAAAAATATTTTATGAATACCGCATGAAAAGGTTCATTATGGCGAAGTACTAACACGCGTAAACATCATCCTTGGGACCTCAAAGGACATCAAAGGACCTTGGGGTGATCTTTGATCCCAAGCTGACATTTTCAAACCACATAGTGCAGCTTACCTCGGCTTGCTCCAAAACTCTTGGTTTTGTAATTAGAACTTGCAAACAATTCAATAACATAGAAGCAATGACCGTCATGTTCAACGGAGTGGTCAGAAGCAAGCTGGAGTACGCCAGTACTGTCTGGATACCTTATCAACTTAAATACATAAATATGATTGAACAAATTCAAAAAAAAATTCTAAGGTATGTTTACATGCGATCATACGGGATATATCCGAAATTCATGCATCGCGTGGAGCTGTTAAAGTAGACACATTACCAAAGCCTGGAGACCAAGTGTAATGCCGGACTCATGGTATTTGAATTAAAGTTACTAAAAAACCCATAGATATATGAATTCATATGTCTATGAAAAAACCTTATTGATTGTCCATATCTCCTGATATGCTGTGGCTTATTCGTTCCTGATAAATACCGTCGAAATCGTAGCCACAACCTCTTCTGCATACCGCAGGGTCGGACAGATGTCATTGCCCAATATAAAATGACAAGAAGTATGACCTTGCTAAATACCCTACCAGCGGATATAGATGTGTTTAATATCACTATACCATGTTAAAAAAAAATATGTACATGTATTGTAAGTTTTAATAAAATTGTACCATAATTGGACTAACTTGTCTGTCGTATAATAAATAAATAAAAATTCTCTCAATGACATTTAAAATTAATTTCCATTGAAAAAAATAATGATACATGCGTGTTTGGGTAGAGAAAATAAGAAAATTCTATAATCGTACCGAAAAAATATCCAGTAGTTTGTTGGGACGCATAGAGGGATATAATATTTGTTGAAAATAATTTATAACATTTCTTAGTAAAACTTTTTAAGAAAATCTACAATAAATAAATATTTTTTTTGAAAGTAGCGTTCGGCCAGCATTACAGAATCCATCATCAGAGCAGATATCTAATCTAAGATTGTGGTAGAAAGTTCATATCATTAACTAACTAATAAACCATCACACTATTTCCCAGTAGAGGTTCGTAGAGAAGATAGACTCGCTTCATTAACGGACATGCATTAATTTAAAGTCAATGGAAAATAGAACAGGGTGACTTTTTATTAAAATTTAAAACGAAGATGGGTGGAAGACGTAGCAGAGAAAGACACCGCATCTAATAGATTCAAAACCAACGTGAATGGTACGAGTGCAGTTCTACTGAGTTATTCTGGGCAACATTATACCGGGTAAAGATTGAACTGAAGAAAGCGAACTTTTGATAAGAGAGTGCATCAGAAGAAAAGGATATTTTTAATAAGAAAAATTAAGTAGGTACCTACATTTAGATATTTTTCTTCCATTCGCTGGTTTTATCGTCCAGATAAAAATATTTTTTATTCTACTACTAATAACATAAGGTTTCTGTGATAAAAAAATGAATTACAGATATGATTTGAAAATTATATATTGTATTATTCATCCACTCGAGTGATTTTCGGCATATTATGCCGAGTTTGCAAAACGTTTTGAGTGATTGCACGCCATACTATACCGTTTTTGACTCGCACAATACGTGCATTTACAATTTTTTTAATATTTTTTTTATAAATGCTACAAATATAGGTTAGCGGAAAAACAAAGGTGAATTTATAGGCTATGGCACTATAATTAGTTTATATGTCTCAGTATTAAAATTCAGAGATTATAATTTTTTTAACTTAAGGCGAGAATTATCCAACTCGAAGGCCAATCACTCAACTCATATTTCAGTTATTGACGCAAGCACTTGAGTGGTTATACAAATATCATAGTCTGCCCTGATTATGGGCTATTTAAAGTAAGTTATAGAAGGAAGAAGCTCAACAACGGCACAATAACCCAAAAAATCACCACAATAATAAACAGAATCGAAATATATCTACTTGGTTTAAAGATTCAATTTACGTAATTTTTTTTTGCATAAATTTTTGTCGAAAAATTTTTAAAACCCCACATAAATCTAAGCGAATCTCGTAAAATGATAAATAATAGTAAAACACAATTTATGTGAATTGAATTGTTCGCATTCATTTAAGAAATTGGCCCACACGCATGCAAGTAAAATTTTCGTGGGTTTTTCACATAAAACTCGTAATATATAATATTAAATGAACGGTATATCATAAAAGTTCCCATATTTTATTAGTTGGTTGATATATTCTAAAAAAATATTATTTTGGGCATGAATCATATTTACGGTAATTGAAATATTAAATAAAAAAGCTGTGTATTTCTTCTATTGGATTTACACTGTATATACTAGAGTTTTCAATCCAGCGATCTCAAGAACCTTGGATTTTGGGAATCCCGGACCTTTGTCGGCACCGTAATCCCGGTGCTGCGTTTACTTAATCATATTTTTTGGGATTTGGGAAAATAGCCTGTAAAATAAGATCACCATTTAATTATAAAACACTTTGCACCATACATTTACACCACGTATTTTTAGTAAGGCTGTATGTATATAAGCACAGAAAATTACTACCGTTACACATTATAAGCCGTATTATTTCAGCCCATATGCAAATACATCGGAATTACAATCAATCAAATCTACTTTAATAATGTGTAAGCATTTGAAGTTATTTGCTTAAATTATACAAGTCAAACAGTTTAGCGGGCGGAGCCAAACGGAAACAATCAGAGGGTATCGATTTTCTAAGAAACAATAGATTGATTACTCAATGGCAGAATTATGTATTTGGTATGGTTTGTAATTAATTAATGAATAATTCATTTGATTGAATATATTATTGGTAAAGCGGTGACGATTTCTTGCAAATTTGAAAATCTATTCACTTACATTAAAACATGATCCTACCTTAAACACTCGAAAGGTTAGCTTTAAGATCATGAAGTATACTCACTTTTCTGTTTAGATTTAAGAAGAAAGAAATATTTACGATGGTACTGATGCATAACTTACATCATAATATATGTAAAGTCTAATGCAGTATCAAGTGCATTGTACCTACATATAGTTTTGTATTAGTGATCGACAAACCGGTGGATGCAATCTGTTGGCCATAAGTTTTTGATAATTTTTGTAGTCGTCTAGTCTATAGTTAGTAATAAGATAGATCATTGTATTATTATTGTAACTTAATGAGCAGGCAGCATTTTGCTGATGCGCTCATATTTGATTTCACAAAAAGTTTAATAGTAATTGAGTGTTTTCAACTAAAAATAATTTTATCCTTTTTTATCTCCGAATAAAAATCCAATTGAGCTTTAAATTGTTTTATATTAGTGGAATCGATGACATGTTGTGGAAGTTTGTTCCATGCATCTACTACTCTATTTGCAAGGAAGTGTTTTCTAGTTTTAGATGCAAAGTGTTTTAATTTTTTTTTATTTGTGTCATCGGAGATTATATTTTTGTTGGTTGGGAAGATTTCTCGTATGCCAGGGAAACTATAATGTCTAGATAAAATTTTGAAAATCTCAATAAAGTAACGCTTTTCTCCTTTATCTTTTAACGTTGGTAATCTTAGTTCTTCGAGTTTCGCTTCGTATTGTCGGTATTTTAATGTACTTGGTGTTTTTCTAAATCGTCTCTTATTTCGCAAAATATGGATTCCATATTTGCAAAGAATGTTCCAGGAGAAGTCACACATACGATTTATATATTTTTAACATCAATTCCTGTGTTAGGACAACGAAATAAATTATATATTCGTACAGCGCCCTTGAGGTGATTTTTTACGAAAAAGGTGTTATACAAATCATTCAAATATTATCATAATAATTTGCATTTTTTTCACTCTTATCGCAGACAAACGAGACTAGGGAAGTAAGTAATTTGATAAAAAAATATTAACCAACATTTTTTTTTTATTCGAGTTGACTGAACGAATTGAATATATTTCTGCTCATTGCGAGATATTACAAACAAAATTGGAAGTGTTTGTTTACAGATTTTAAGTAATAAAATTATAAAAAAATATTTGCCTTCGCAGTTGACGTATGTATTACAGGAAACTATTATGGTTGATAGAGCATATTATGGACAGGTTCGAAAAAACTGCATCCCTTATTCCTACAAGGGGTGAATTCCGTTGCCCCTAGAAACATCGATCTTCCAGCTAACGCATCGCAGTCGCTATGGAAAACGCATCAAAATAAACATTCACTGTGAATTGGGACATTTCATTTTATTAGAAATACAAATTTCGGTTATGTTATGAATCTGTAACTCCGATTCAATGAACTCTAGAACTTAGGCTTTGAATTTTGTGTCATCATTTTCAAAATTGAAAGTGTTTGTTTTGGAGATTTCATACAAGCGATAAAGTACCTACCTACCAAATGATATTTTTAAAAGAAAATTATTTTATTTGCCACTATAAGATTGGAACCGATGTGTCGAGAATTCAAACAGTTCTTTAGATAAGAAACAAAGCGAAAAATATGTTACTATTTTTTACTTATAATTATTCTGCTTTTTACCTAAAACACTCTCACGCCGAACGACCGAAAACTACAAATCTAGTCCCCGCGCAAGGTTATAGGTAATAATTATACATAACTGAAATGCCTCAGTAACAACATTTCTTATATGTTTAGTGAAAGTGTCCACTGACTCTGTATACTTATTTCCTTCCATTAGTATTCAGGGCAGATGGGAATACATGTGGTAGATAGTCCCAGAATTTTTGCACTGAAATAAATTTCGATTTACAGTATTATGCAGTGAGATCAGAAATATTATTAATGCAAGTAATTTTGGACTATCGAATGCATTATTTAGATTTTTATACGGAAAAACCAAGTCCGTAAAAATCCTTCTGTTTGACAATTTTAGCATTTTCATATCATTAAAAATAGTGTTGTAGTTCAACATTGTTTCTGGGATACCCGTTTCAAAAGATAAAAAATGTTAGGATATTGATATTTGAGGAATATTGGAAAATATAAAATTTAGACTATGAATTGTTTCCCAAACGAGTATTTACTTACGATGAACTAAATGTTTGAGGCTTGAATCGCGAAGTGTAAGCACGCCATACAAACGCGCACAATCCGTTTTAGAGTTACTAAAGCGATTTTAACTGGATTAAAATCCCGAGGTCTTCAACACAAATTTCATACAGCGTGAAAATAACTAGTTTGCTTATAATAAACATAATTTTTTTTTTTTAATTTGCAGAAAGCAAAAGTGTTTTTTTACTTAAAAAATTGGCGTATTGAAAATGTCACGTTAATAGTAGAGTCAGAATACTGCTTGAAGGCTCTGTATGCAGTTTTAAAAAGAAAATTTACATTATTTATTCAATATTCAATAATTAAGTATAGTAACTTCAAAAATGAAATATTACAATTTGAGATTTTACCCATTAAGTTATTCCAAAAAATAAAATATAACTAACTTACTAACCATGATGCCGTTTCGCCGCAGGAGTATGCAGAGAGGACGGACCTCTAAACAACTCGGTCTTGGCACACACTTCTTGCCTCATTCACATTCATAAATCGTCTCATACATACTCTTCTATTATTCTGACTCTTGACATGGCCCGACTTAAGTATCTCATTCACTTGATCGTGCCATGTCTTCCTCGGGAGTTCCCGACTTCTACTACATTAAAATACTACATTCCATTAATATACTTACTATATAATACGTTATTCAGGTAGTAAACAATATAATTTGGATTTTTTTTTATCTGTAGTTAAGTTAATAAATATGGACAAAGAACGTAAAACTATATGATTCCCAGTTGTTTTAATATGTTACCTGCTGAAATTAAAAACTGTGCATAAAACAAACAATTGGTGAACTTACTAAAGACTTGGCTTACCGAAAGAATTAATTTGTATTAGCTTACAATGATATATTATTCTAAAGATTTTTAAAATTGTTATTTATGTTTTTCATAATTTTCTTTTGATATATTTCTGTAATATTTTGTTTATACATATAGTTATAAAAATGTAAGTGTAAACTCACTATAATAAGATTTATAATGTAAAGAACCCTTTAGAAAAACTGCTAAAAAGCAGTTTGACGGGACTTTTTTCCCTTGTATTTGTAATGTGTGTAATATATAATAAAAAATTAATAAAAAATATGAAGATCTAGATATTTTTCACTACCTGAAATTTGCAGGTTTTTCCGTTCTGTGTGGAGTGGTTTATAAAATGGCATTTTTTATTAATGAATCTACCATCCCATTTTAGCAATAAAATTGAAACTAAGCGACCAGAAAAGCCGAATGACGAGTTTTTAGTAATTATATGGTCAAAACATCTTTTATTCAGTATTCTAGTGCCTACGAAGGTATTACAGAGCTGACATGATAAATGATAGAACTGTACGGAGACTCCTTTCACAGGACGAAACAAAGAATTCATGATTTTAATAAATGTAATTCAGACAATGGGTTCGAAGGAATTCTTTTATTTCACATTTTTCTTGATGCAAAAGAAAGTCTTGAACTATCTTGGGAATAAATAAACAATCATCTTTAAAGTGGTGACTATTAATAAAACACTATTAAATTTAAAAATAAAAGATGAACAGCACACTTGCACAGTTTTCCACAATATCGTGTAAGATGATTTTAAGTACCATACTTTATGGAGAGGCAAAGTTGTATGAATAAATATGATTTCACGTTGCACCATTGATATATTGGGACCTAGTAGTAGTTCTGTTAACAGTAGCATACATCACGTTGATTGATTTTTGGTGTATTACGCCGTGTTGTGCATGCTCCTTTACAAACCAAAGTTTTACATAGTTTTGCACTGCGAAACATCAAGCCAGGTACGATTGACACCGCGAGGTTGGCTAAAACGTTTACTAAATGAGAAGGAAACACAACAGCTCAATACCCCCAAAATTAATAATCTTAACTTCCTACTGAGAAATACGTTTAAAACCACCTACACCAAATACAAAACCACCTAGCATTGTAGTAGAAAAATCCTCAATGCATGTAACAAACAATTCAATGAATAAAGAAACTTAAACAAAAAATCTCTAAGCAGAATTCTTGCCTGAACAGACTATGCAATAATTACAATAGCGTATTATCTAAGGTTGATATTTTCAGTTGCGAACTTACCAAATACAAGAGGTCCATAAAAGAATATTTCTCTAATGGTTTGTGAAAAATGTTTATGTCTCTATTGTTTACATCTCTATTATGATTTGATTTATATCTACAACCTCTCTCCATGGCTATAAATGTATTGTTATGTAAATTTTTCGTTTTATATAATATTTCGTTTTGCATAATTTTTTTAATTCATTTTCCTTTCTCAGAAATTTAATTTACTCATTCCATATTATGCTGTCTCAGTAGAGGTAAAGTCACAAGGAGGAAATCCATAATTGGTTATATTTTACCAAATAATACTTATGGACAAACTGATTAAATGTAAACTGTCGATCTACCGAAAATAAATAAATAAATAATTTGCCAACATTAAAAAAATGTAAGAATTAATTATTCGCCTAAAACACAAATATAAATTTTGTAAATCTTCCGAGAAGAAAATAAATGCTACAGACGGGAATTGAACTCACCTTCTGATTGCTGGTCAGGTGGTCAGGTGGTCAAGCATAAGGTTTAAATCCCATCGGAGGCATTTAATTTTGCTCGGAAGATTTTTTAAATTTTTATCCGTATTTCAGGCTAATAATTATTGCTTATAATAATTTGTTATCCTTTGTGCTTTGCATAAAATCCTTGTTTACCTTTAATAAAAAAATATTATTTTTATTTTTTAAAAATAACATAACTAGAGCCTTTATATTTATCTAAGCGCACCTCCATTCAAATAAATATCTTACTCCAACAATCTAAAATCAAATTATTATATATTATTGAAGGCTTCTATTTCAGTTTTACTTCAATATTTGGTATAACTTAAAACCACCTGAGTAACAAGTAGAAACTCTAATTTTACGACAGCTTTGTCGGTCAGATTCCAACACTAATATAATGATTCGTAATTAATTCATGCTAAGTAAACCAAGGCAACAGTTACGCGTTCATACAATATTCAGTTACCTGCTTGCTTTTATGTTACCCCATTATTAAAGCACGTGTTCATCTGACCCACCCCCTCCCCCCATCACCCGCCGTATTACTACTGTTAAACAATAATAATTTGTGAGGAGGGGATGGAGAAGGGATGGACCGAGAGATTTTAATCATTAAGCCTACGCAAATAAAACCAAGGGAATACTGAAGGGATTTTCTGACAACCCCTACGAAGGGGTGGAGCACCTTCGCTGTGCTAATTACAGCGATTTTCTTAAAAACGTTTTTAAAACCACACCGAAACCAGATATAACTTAATAAAAAATAAAAAAATTCTCTTCTTCGCCCTCTCTTATGCAGGATGTTAAGGGACGTACTTTAACCATTCCGGATTCCTGACAATATTTGGAGAAAAAAATGTAAACGAAATTGATATTTTTAATGTTTTTTTTATTTTTAACAGAAAACATAGAAAATCAGTAGTAATTGAAAAACTAGGGTTGATGTGAGGGATTTGGAGGGTGCTCGGCTGAGAGACAACTAATGATATGGGTAAGAATTTAAAAAAAAAATGTTTTTGAAATAAAATTTTTGTGAAAAAAACATCAAAAAAGTTACAGAAGACTAAAATTTCACTGTCATTTTTTACTCCAAATAATGTCAGGTCAATCTCTTGTCAAAGTAAATCAAGTACTTCCCTTAACACTGTATATATATTTTTGTGGACTATTAAATCTCTTCTTAAATAGGAAAACACTTGATTGATGATCGGTTGTTTACAATAAACACGCCCGTTCCATATGAGATTCCGGCGAGATATTCAGCTAGGGAAGGAACTCGTACTGAGCTGCAGGGTTGAAGATCGGCTAGCATCGGCTGTACTCGTAACCATCCGGGTATAGCCGACATGTTGTCTCTGTCATGTGGCGTTACTGCAACCACCTAAACTACATTATCTAAATATCAATAACTTGAATCTACACAATCTACTGACATCTGTTGATTGATATTGAAACTATAACTATTTATAGACGCTACATATACTATTTCTCTCTCTTAACTGTTTTTTTTCAATCCAGATTCAAAGAGCTTTGCAAATTTGAGGAAGTTATGGCTTACCGTGTCAGAGCTTTCGCGAATTAATTAAACAGTTTCCTATTCAGTTTTTTCAATTTCAGTTTGTGGTTAAGTTACCTAAACACGAATATTTTGTAACTAATATTTAGTTTCAAGATTTAAACGCAATAATATATTTTAAGTATCTTCAAAGTAATATCTCAACTCGTTTTTAAGAGGGTCGAAGGCCCATCTAAATCATTAAAAGATTAAGTATCTACTTACAAAATACTGAACTTTTATAACATGAAATGTTAATGAAAAATGTGCTTAAATATTCCCAACACAACCTCACTTTTAGCGAACCTTTTTTCACAATATTCAGCCCACCGGCTAAGGATCAAATTTCGTTTGGCTTACAGAGATCGTTAAGAGTTGTTGTTCCTTGCACGTTGGTGATCCCTGACCCACGTCGATTCAGGTGGAAAATACAAGGAATTTCACTCAAGGTACGGAAAGCAACCCCGCATTTAGGGGTCGTATTTCGGCTAATTTCGCGGGTATCAAGTGATACCCGAGCGAACTAAAGTTTACGAGAGCTTCGGGGTATAGCTTCATGCTTCTGCAGCATTCACCTGCTATGAGAACTTCGCAGTGAGCTGATTAATTGAAGAGGGAATGTACGCAAGTACAAACCAACCTTTTGTGATTCACGTTCCTCTGCTCGGGGGTTGAGAAGTTGGATGCATCGTATTATTTCGAAAAGCGGGAATGTTAATGCAATGATATCTGAATAATTGGGGTTTAATTATAATTTCAAAGTGAAATATTCATATCTCAATGTTTCTACGTTTATCAAAAAAAACGTAGATTTTAATAATCTCAGTTAGTTTATGCAATATACCCGATTAATTGTACTGTAATAACTATCCATTTCTTGTTATTTATTAATTTATTAACGCCCTTTTAGGGGCTTATGCACATAAATAATAAAAATATATATTTATAAATACAGTACAAATTAATTACTAGCTCACATGTACCCGGGGTTACTGGGGGTTATTCTTAGCACTTAGACATATACCACCATGGACTTTTCTGTGGGCTTTTTAAAGATATATTGTAGCAATTCTTTACTACCCGCTACATTTCAAGATTATTCGGAGTATGGAAACACTGAATTCTGGCAAGAAGAGGTGAGACGGCAACTCGAGCGAGCCCGAGCGGCCAGTACCAATACGGCTCCCGCCGGCTGTAGACGCAATCCCGGAAGACGCAGCGAACGCGACAAACGACATTGGACGAACATTCGAGACATCGATCTTTTTTTTTTTTTATTTTTTTATTCTAGATAAAAGAAAATTACATTTTTCACTTATTTAACTAGAAATAACCTATATATTACACATAAATATATTACACACTGATATTATTCACTTTCATTGTTTTGTTGATTGAGCATAAAACTGAGCAATTTTTTTTTAAATGTTCCTATACTTTTTTCATTTTTAATTTCGTCTGGGAGGCAATTGTATATGTTGCTTCCCTCGTAACCAATGGATTGCTTGCCATAATGAGTATGTATGGTGTTTAAATGTATTTTATCGTGTTGCCGTGTAAAGTGTGTGTGTACTTGGGACGTTTTAATGAGTTCTGTATTTGTATGTATGAGTTTATTATTTATTTTGTAAATAAGAAGACATATATTATATTCATATAATTTTCTTAATTTTAATAGTTTTGTTTCCATATATAATTTTTTTGTTGATGTTCTAGATTTGAAGTGAAATAGTTTTTTGATTACTTTGTTTTGTGTTACCTGTAGTTCGTTTATATATGTTTCACATGTATTTCCCCAGATTTCAACCAAGTAGTTTAAATGTGAGTGTACGAGGCTATAATATAAACCTTTTTTAATTTTATTTGGTAACAGATATGATATCCGGCTGAATACGCTTATTAAGGGGGTGATTTTATCTTTGATATCTTGAATATGCTGTTTAAAAGTTAGGTGTTTATCAATGCACAGTCCAAGATATTTCTCCTGTATCAGGATTTGCAGGTTGTTATTTTCAATTTTTAAGGGTACATGAGGAGGAATTATTTTACGAGTTGAGCTTAAAATCATGTATCCTGTTTTTTTAACATTCATTGTTAATATATTTGATTGGAGCCAACTGTTAATTTTGTCTAAGTCACTCTGTGCATTTTCTAGTAAGATGTTTAAATCTTTACCCCAGTAGAAAATTGCAGTATCATCTGCATATAAAAAAATATCACCGTTTAAATCTAATTGGGAGATATCATTTATATAAATTTGGAACAGAAGTGGTCCTAGTATGGATCCTTGCGGAACTCCGTAGTTTATTGGTAGGTGGTTGCTATTTTGATTATTGATGCTAACGAATTGCTTTCTGTTGCTAAGATATGATTTGAATAGACTAAGAGCAGGACCAACTACACCAATTTTCTCGAGTTTCTTGAGAAGTATGTCATGGCTTACTGTATCGAAGGCTTTTTGAAGGTCAATTAGTATAGATAAAATATAATTTCCACCATCAATGCTGCTTCTAAGTTTACTGATTAAGTCATTTACTGCCGCAAGTGTGTTTGATTTTTTCCTAAAGCCATATTGTTTTTTATATAAGAACGATTTTTTTGATAGAAAGTTGTTTAATCTATCGTAGATTACACGTTCAAAGATTTTAGATAAGATTGGTAAGATAGAAATGGGTCTGTAATTTGAGGTATCCGTTTTGGACCCACCTTTGTGAATCGGTATTACCTTAGCAATTTTGCAACTATCTGGAAAAGTTCCCTCTTTAAGACACTGATTAATTAACTTTGATAAAATAGGAACCAATTCTGTGGAGAGACTTAGAACTGTCTTACATTTGAGTGTATCATAACCAGCGCTTGCATTTAGTTTTAAGGATTTTATTATTTTACTTATTTCTAATTCCGTGGTAGGTTGAAGATATAATGATTCCATGCTATCATGCACTAATGTTATTTCATTGGCTAGATTGTGTGTGATTTTGTTGTGTATATTATTAGCTAAGGAGGAGCCAATGTTACAAAAGAAATTGTTTAATTGGTCGCATATCTCTACGTTGTTTGTGATTATTTCGTTGTTAATGATTAATTTATTACAAAAAGTATTCAAAGTATTCGATTGGTTCTGTATAATGCTGTTTATTAACTTCCAGGTTTTTTTACTGTTATTTTCGCATTTTTTAAAAAGATCACCGTAGTGTTTTTGTTTTAAGTTTCGTTTTTTCTTAGTAATATTATTTCTTACTACTAGGAATTCTGTTTTCAATAATGTGTTGTTTGGTTGTTTTTTTAGTTTCAGGTGTAATCTGTTTCTTTTGTTGATTAATTTTATAAGGTCTTTGGTTATCCAGTCTGGGTTATTTATGTTTTTTGTGTTAATTTTAGTGATGCTATTATAATTAATTTTATTTTTGAGGTAGTTTGAAAGATTGTCATAGTTTAATATCGAGTCGTTATTCATGTTAAGATGAAAGGGATTTTGGATGATATCATTCTTTAGATTATCAAAATCAATATGTGTATATTTTCGGGACGACTTTATAGATGTGTTTTTAGTATATGTGTGAATTACATCAAGGAGTAAAATATTGTGGTCGGATATTGAATTATCACAATTCGTTAATGAGTATTCTAGTTTTATGTCGGTGAGTATATGATCAATGATTGTGTTAGTATTATCTGTAATGCGTGTCGCGTGTTTGTTGTTTATTTTGTTCAGGATGGTATAATTATTTAATCTTATTGTGTCTGTGTACTTACGTGTTTGAGTATTTGTTGAGTCAAGTAGATTTATATTAAAATCTCCAAAAATAATACATCTTTTGTGTGCTTCAAGTTGGGGGCTAAGTTTATCCAAAAAGTCTTGATAATTAGTACTAGGCTTTTTATACACTACACCTATGTTTAAATTAAGTTTGTTTATATGTATCCACAGGAAGTTGTTGTCGGAGTCATACACGTTGTTGATTACATTAAAGTCCATGTTATCTTTGATAAATATTGACACTCCACCTCCAGCTCCTTGTGGGCGGCAGGATGCTTCATGCCGGTAACCTTCTAGATTTACGTACTTTACTTCCCCTTCTTTCAGCCATGTTTCACTCATCAGAATAATATTGAAACTGGAATTTGTGGATTTAAGTAGACATTCTATATCTTCAATTTTACCTTTTAAACTTCTTACATTAAGGTACATGAATGACAGAGAAGTTTGACCTTTTGAAGTATAGGGAGGTTTATATTGGTCCATTTTTTTAATTCTAATGTGTTTCTTTATTTTTGTTTTCTTCTCGTCTACCTGATTATGTTGTTTCCGTTCTCTGCTTCCGGATCCCAGTTTTTTGGAGTCTGCGTGTATTTGCTGTTTAATGTACTTTCAGGGCGATTTCTTATTTCATGGGGAACAATGACGCAACATATTATAATCGTCTTGCTGGTCATTGCTTTCTCATCTAAATTTAACGTCATGTAAAATGATGTTTGGCGCCCTCTACTCTTTATAACAGGTCAGAATACTTTTGTCACACACACGCACGTTTCATGTTACTTATTCTTAATTCACTTTTCTAGTCACACCATTTAACATTGCTACCTATTATTAAAAAGTCCGATGCGGAAGGCCTTCGGTCCGACGCACACGCCCTAGGATTAAATTCAATCATGAATATTTTGAGATCTCTAGTTTGCTCTGGTTTTGTACGCTGTAGAAATAAATAATATGTTGTAATTCATAACTCTTTTTATTACTACTTCTTTTATCATCATGTTACCTATTGAGGGATTAAATCCCATCATAATGGCAACGTGCCCCTTAACCTTGAAATCTGGTTATAATATGATATATGATAACGCTGGATAAGATTATGAATCTAATCCAGCGTTAACAATATAGTTCCAAAAAACATATTTATCGACTTGATTATAAAACATCGACTTTTAAAAAAAATATACATGTATTACATATATAAACCTTTCGGAAGAAATTTTCTAAATAATAGTTAAAATCCTATCTAAATTCTTTGCATAGTTTAGAAGAACTAAGCGCACAAACTAACAGATACAGATAGCGACATTATTTTATAATATTCATTAAAGATACATAACTTAATTATTTCAGAAAATTATTTTGTGATTGTCAAGCGATAAATAAAAGATTTCCACTGACTCAGTGTAATTATTTCCCCCCATAAAGTATTCTGGGCAATGAGGGAAACATAAGGTAGTTAGTACAAAAATTTCTACACTGAAATAAATTAGGACTAGTATTACGTAGTGGAATCTGAAAGCTTTCTCAATTCAAGCAATTCTGGACTATCAATCATTTCAAATTTTATATAGCAATACTAAGTCAGTGAAAATCCTTCTGACAGAGAATTTAAAAATATTCATTTCATTTAACAGTGTTGTTGTCAAATATAAGAATTTATTTTATATTCTTTAAACAGCTTGTAAATGAATGTAATAATGTGGGAACCAGATATTATAATTATCATTACTTTATAGTGAAATGTTCATATTAAAATGTTGCAGGCAATAGTTGCGTACTCAAATATATAGCATTCTTCAGGATGGTATTTTTTAAGGAAACGAAGTTCTTGGCATGTAAAAGGTATGAATGTTGGGTAGGAATCTAGGTATCAGTGTATCCAGGAGTGACGGACATATGAATGTTTGGTAGGAATCTAGGTATCAGTGTATCCAGGTGTGACGGACATATGAATGTTGGGTAGGAATCTAGGTATCAGTGTATCCAGGAGTGACGGACATATGAATGTTGGGTAGGAATCTAGGTATCAGTGTATCCAGGAGTGACGGACATATGAATGTTGGGTAGGAATCTAGGTATCAGTGTATCCAGGTGTGACGGACATATGAATGTTGGGTAGGAATCTATGTATCAGTGTATCCAGGAGTGACGGACATATGAATGTTGGGTAGGAATCTAGGTATCAGTGTATCCAGAAGTGACGGACATATGAATGTTGGGTAGGAATCTAGGTATCAGTGTATCCAGGAGTGACGGACATATGAATGTTGGGTAGGAATCTAGGTATCAGTGTATCCAGGAGTGACGGACATATGAATGTTGGGTAGGAATCTAGGTATCAGTGTATCCAGGAGTGACGGACATATGAATATATCCCTCCTACTGCGGCGCGCGTTGGAAAGGTCGAAGGGTCTCCCCAAACCAGCCAATCTGGCACGCCAAAAAACTGGTGGGCAGAAGCATCCTGAAAACACCTGATAAACCCAGATACCTCTGCTAAATCACCAAACGTAACGAACCACTTGGGTCAACCTATGGCAAAGATGTTGGTTATACAATAAATGCTTTCCGGGCGACAGTATCCAAACCCTCCCAAATTATATGCGTGATTTTAAATTGTATTTCTGCACATTGTGTAAAATTATTAGTTTCAGATGAACATACAACTTGGAAGCAATTTCGGATGCAACAGCTGGTATTAAAGTAAAATTGTGTCTTTTGATTCGTATGTGTACTGGTACGATCGATTCTTCCATGCACCTCTTGAGGAAAACCAGGTTGCCCAATAGATGGTTACTTTTCTTTCTCAGATTCTCCAAACATCCAATCGTTTATATGATACAGTCTATACACTATAACATTGATAATGGACAATGTAATACTGTCGAAATGTTGGCCAAAGAAGGAGGTAGAGGTAACGTGGCGTAATATTCCAAAAATAAATCACTGTAGTAATATTTTGCTGTTATTTTTATTATTAACTGCTATAGTTATAAACTGAAACTGCTCTCAACACAGGATTTCCTAGCGAATAACTAATGTAATGCAATTAATACAATTAAATGATTAAACATAATAAACCAAAATTCCCTTTTTTTTAAATATAATTTTTTACTTACTACTACCCTGTTAGTGAAAAACAAAGCCTTTTTTTCTCTACAGAACATAGTATCCTTGAAAGTAGGGTTCACAATATTCACTTTCATAAGTCAAACACATGTAAGGCCACAAAATTGACCCCGGACTCGCTTGTCAGTCCCGAAACTGTAATTGGAAACGCGAACGAGCCGTCTGAGCAGTGCCGCCCGAAATAAGGAGAAAAAAGCGAACGAAGCCCCAGGCCCTTCCGTGGTATGGAAGTATGGAACCCTTCCACTTTCTCTTCTCTTTCCCGCTGTCATCTCTGACGACTTCGGATGGTGATAAATGATGCAAAACGTCGAGTGGCCGTCACAAAATAAGGGAATGGAAACGCAACGTACGTAGGAACACTGATAAAGACTAAACTAGGTTCATCTCTTTCTAGAGTCAGTTCTTGTTGAGGAAAATAAGTGCAAAATTATTCGTACTAAGTTTTACAGATGTGTGGAAAAACCAGTTAAATCAAAATTACAAAAATTTACTCGTCAATGATATCTTCATAAAACTAAAAAAATTATTAAAAACACAAGAGACACAAAGAGTGATACATGATATAATTAACTCAACATATTTTTTACTGAAAACAACACTTTTTTTCAAATCCGCATAAATTATCGACAAAAATGTATACTTCAGCACACTCTATCTCATTAGATAGTTGACAATTTCAGGTCAGAGAGCTAAAATAGGCGATATCAAAAATCAAAATCTCAATTTTGATTTTTGAATTTCTTAATTATGAATCAATGAGAAATACTAGAAAAGTAGAAAGCATCTCTAAAAATTGGCTTACGACTAGCGGGTAAATATTTACAAATCAAAATGTATAGTGAAATAGTCCGCCCATGTCGTTTATCCACCCCTGTACTATTTTGATGTTCCCATTTATTAACGAAATCACGGGATATTGAAATTGTAACAAATTGTGAAACTGAAAGATTATGTAAAGAACACTTCTGAAGAAAGACAATGACTGCAAAATGTACAAATTAATAAATATTTACTTTATCGCTTATCTGAACTCTTGACAATAGAATTACAATTTTGAAAAAGACAATTAAAGTATGTTTTTCATTAAAAATAATTTGAATAGCCTCCGTGGTCGAGGGTAAGGCTCTTGACTAGCAATCGAAGGTCGCGGGTTTAAATCCCAGCCCAGCAAATTTTATTTTATGAATTTGTTTTATTTCACAATTTATTAATTTAAAATACTTAATATGTACACGTGCGGCACGTTCCACAGTGAAAGATACTGTCAGTATCTCACCCTCTTGTAAGACTGCCATTTAGTCAATTGACAACATGGTTTTGACTTCATATTTAAAGAGACTAATCGATAAAATGCCATATTTAATCAACTGACAACATGGTTTTGACTTCTTATTTAAAGAGACTAATGGATAAAATTTCACTTCGATCGCTCAACCAACCTATCTTGACTATTTTAAATCAAGGTTTTCTACGCCTTCAATGGGATTTCCCTTTAAGCATTCAAGGCAAGCGGTAAAACAAAGGAGTTTGAAGTAAATGTTAGGATAGTACGTAGTACCTATACGAAGCATAATATTGTGGAGTCATCTTAAGGAGTAGTAATCTCTCCTGGAAATCGGACGGTCTGGACCAACAGCTTCCAGCTTCTACTTATCGTCTTTATCTGAGCCGCTTGCATAATATTATTATCCTCTTTGATTTAAGCACGTTATATTAAATTAGAGTAAAGGATAATTAACAGTTAGAGAGTGCCAATTTAAATATTTCCACCTTGAAACTAAATCTCCAAAGTTATTCAACTGAAAGCAGGAATTAAAATCGGTCAGCGTACACATCAGAAAAATGCTTGCCAAATAATAAAACCGCAAAAATTAAATAGACATAAGTGCAACAATCGATCGTTTAATCATGTGAAATGTTGACGATTTGAAACTTTTAACTAATTAACCATCACGTTGTTTCCTCCCAGGGGTAGGCAGAGAGGACGGATTGCCAAACAGCTCGGTCTTAGCACACTCACCTTGCCTTATTCACATTCATCGCCTCATTTCTTATTTTATTATCATTTCACTTTTTTCATTGAATATAAAAAAATATGAAAATCTGTAATAACAAATACTTTTCAAATGCTAAAAATCTAATTTCACATGCCAATTTCAAAATCATCTTTTAAAATCAAATTGAAAGCGGGGTACTCTCTCTCACAGTATTTAAATGACAATTATAACCATAGTACAAAATGAGATAACATAACTTTTATGAGACCGTGAGAGGCTGGGATATTTATCTGCCAAAAATATTCTACGGTGGTTTCTTGTCTTTAAAGAATATCTCCTGAAATTGCCCAAGGGTTTAAGTCGAAATGCCTCATTGTTTTCGAACACAGTAATTTGCAATGTCATCATTATTATAACAAGATTTCTAAAGCTTTCAGCATAAATGATAAAAAATACTTCGTTTACAATATTATAATACAATTACAATTTGGGAGGCGGGTATGGTACCGCCACTCCGGAAACCATTTATTGGATAACCAACGCCTCTGACATAAGTCACCCCAAGTAGTACGCTACGTTTGCTGACTTGGCAAGGGTGCCCGGGTTTATGGGGTGAGGTTTATCCGGGTCTTGACGGCGGATACGTCTATCAACGAACTGCGTGGCAGGCTGGATTGGAATGGAACGGTTATCGGAGACCTTTTGACTTCTTCACTAGGACTCTCTCGAAATATCGCCTTTTACTTTAGTAGGATCGATTTATAAGTCACTCCTTCACTCCTCGTACATTTTTCCTATTCAGAATTTCTCATCCCTTCTTTCCTAAAAAAGAACCTCCAAACAGCATCCCCAAAGGTGACATAGGCCTTGAGGAGAATAACTTTTTCAGGGCCTCCTGTTAAAAAATGATAGTAATTTATTTACAGAACGTGAATAGAATGTAAAGATACTAAACAAAAAGACGATATTTTGCAGATATTTGAGTGCAAAAAAAGTATTGAACGAAATATCTTATTTTACACTCAAATTTTGGTGATATTTGAGTGCAAAAAAGTATTGAACGAAATATCCTGTTTTAATCATTTCGTCAAACTGTAGATATAATTTGGTGTAGTTATAAGAAGTCAAAAAGTGATTTTAAAACTAAAAGTTAATAAAATAAATATTTGATATGTATTCTACTATGAATTGTGCATTGTAAATTATCATCAGCAACACAAAGCTGTTTTTTCAATTACGAGTATCAAATAATTATCTACTAGAAAATATTTGTATAATTTTGCTAGGTTTTACTATAGCGTTACGGAATTAAACACAAGTCGACTTCGGTAACTGAGTATTACGTAAAGATAAGAGATTTAAAAATGCATCACAGGTAAGTGGTACGAAAATAGGTTACAAAATTAATTACTTGCCTAACCAAATTTTTATTTACGTCATGAGTTGAGTTACGTTATTTACGTTGTAAGTACATTAGCCGAGATTTTGCAGTATTCTATTTTGATGCAGTATTTAAAATATTTCACTATTTTCCGGATTAAGTTCTGATTAGATTTCTCTTGGAAAAATTGCATTAAGGACCTTGCAAAATTGTTATTAACTTGGTTAAAATACTCAGTTATAAATATCCTCGGTAAATATTATTTATTTATATAAAAAATATCAGAATGGAAATATCATTAGCGATTCGTGATATTTTTGAAAGTCATAAAATATTTCAAAACAAAAACGTTATTTGTTGCATCTTTCCATGTTGAGTGGTTATTTCCCGACATCGCTTGTTTGTTAAAACATTTATTTTATTTTAATTTTGTATTGGTGGAGTTCTACAAATGAAACACGATGACAATAAACATACTTTTGTCTTGTTGAACAGTTGAAACACATTTTTCCCAGCTCCCAGATCTTCCCAGAGTCCCAACTGCTCCCAACCATCTGGAGCCAGTCAGACTATGGCATCCCCAATTGCGGTAAATTATGATGCTGAAGGTAGTGGGAGGGGAGGGAGACGGGGAAAATGAAGATGGCGTAGTAATGAAAAAAAATAGGTTTGTATTCAATAATCTCCAAAGCTGCGAATGACGTTTGTTTTATGTGAACCCGCACCACAGTCCCAACTGCTGGAGCCGTTAAGACTACGGCATCCCAAATGTTATTTTGTGGTGTATGTTTGGAGGCTGAAGGTAATTGGGAGGGGAATAAGATGGAGAAGTACTTGGCTAGTCAAATCTGGTCACCAAACATGGCCAAAGCCATTTTAAACAACGTTTCAATTCTGAATGGTAGACTCACACCAGGGCGATTCTGAGAGTATAGTACCTGTAAAACCCAGACGGTTTATTCTGTACAAATTTCAGTATGTCAAAGCACATAGTCACGGGTTTTTGGTGATATTTAAAAACACAGCCAATAAAAATTCAATAATTTATAAAAAAAAATAAAAATAAGTGGATTATTTTTTTAAATCCATACCGGTATAATTTTTTGCAAGATATTTTTTGAAAGTTCTAATAATGCCAAAATACGATTTAACCACAAGCTATTATTTAAAAAAAAGTAAGAACGCTTTAACATTCTGATTATGAATTAATTATATGTAACTGAAGGCTTTAAAATCCAAAATAACATATTATAATACTGTTACGTTTATAACAAAAAGTTGAGTAATTAATTAATACAAAATCAAAGCATTTTGAAAAAAATAATTGAAATCCAATGATGACGCAATAATCTTAGGAAGAAATTCCATATTAAAAAACAACCCTTTTCAAAATAGCCAAGATATTTTCAACCCTTCGATTCAACGTTTGTAAAGAAAACATGACAAGTCATTAATGCTGGATTGAAAATTTCGCTTGTTTTTATCCTTAACCCTTCAAAGGGGGACGTCGATCGGTAATTGGTTCTCGTAGAATTCATTGATTTTCGGCCAAATTGTAAATTGCCGTAGCATGACTCCTTACAATTATTTGGATATGATGTATTGTTGCTGTCTGCGGCCAATGGGTTGAACGATTTTCCGGATGAAAAGACTCGAGGGATGGAGAAAGGAAGATATTATTACAAAAACGAGCACTTAAGTTTTTTTTCTGTTTTAAGAATTTCACTGCTTTTCCGTTAAATTGAAGCTTTGTACGAAAAATTCTTAATTTTTTTTACTTCCAGATTACCGAAATCAATAATTTATACCTATTTGACCACAAAAATTATTTAAATCGAATTTAAACTCAACTATATTATTATTGCAGTAATCTATTTATTTACAACAGAATTTCGATTTTTTTTTATAGAGACTGAATACACGGAGAGAAACCCATTTTCGCCCTCGCGGTAAATTAACAGGCCTTATTAATATGACATCAATTTAAGAATGTTTTATCGATTGCATGACGATGTAAAAAAAAAAAGTTGCAATTCAAAAATATTCGGATTTTGATGAACACTCGTTCCGACAGCATAATCATTTATTCGTAATTTACTAAAAGTTTATCAGGAAACCTGTTAATTCATTCGTAGCTCCTGCAATCCATGTTAACCGTATTTTCCAATAATTTGAAGAGAATCTCAATTATTACTAGCAATAGTTATTTTTTCCATATATTAGTGATTTTAAACTCTATGGAATAATAACTGTTTTCTGAAGCAGCAAAAACTCTATTGGTGAGCTTTTATGTGCGAACTATGAAAACTTTTCCAATATGGAAGTACTGGGTTAACTTTACTATTTTCAATTACCACCGTCGTTTTCATTCCACGAGCTGTGAAATAATATCCATTATATTCTCATTACATACTGTTATCCATACTGATATCAATTCTACTGTCATAACACTCATTCAACTATCATAAAATCAATATCTAGATTGGTACTTAATGATAATTACAATCCTTGTACATTTTGTTTAAAGCAAATAATAAACCTAGTGTAACAAACAAATAAAAAATCTTATTACCTACCATTGAGATCTGTTAACTTTTCTGAAGCAATATTCCACATGAGCGATACTCGAATTTGATTACCTAGTGTATCACATCAATTACGTTGGAAACATTCTTCACCGGAAAAGTTGCACATCCAAACGGAATTCTTTCTATTCATTTGTAGCGGTAGCTACTAGGTTCTAGAAATTCAAAACGAAAGAAATTTGCAACACGCATCACATTGGAACCTACCAGTAAAACAGCGAATGTTCGCTGAACCTACCTACTTACGATCACCGGTTTATTGTTTCGCTCGTCTCCTCATTGTCCTCAAATATTTATAGTAAAATTAAATTGTTTGCCAGTAAGTATTTTTAACTTTCAATCTAATATTCACAAGTTGAATAAATTATTATACCTATGCAATAATTATTCGCCTTAAATACCCACACAAACTGAAAAATCTAACGAGAAAGAATAAATACTGTTTACAGGAATGAAGCCTTCTGATTGCCGGTCAGCTGCTCTAACCATTAAGCAACGTCGGTTTATCACAAACCCGCCACCCGCCAAACAAATCACTATGTACTAGTAATTTTCATTCAACAAATATTGCTTATTACAATAACAAAATTATTAAAATACAGTATATTTTAGGCATCTTTCAGCCTAACCACTAATCAGGGACATTGGGGAGTAGATTATTTTTATAATAAATGTCGAGTCGTTTAACCAAAAAAGAAATAGAGTCCTGAGTTACAATGAATTTACAATGAAATGTTATGATTTATTTTTTGGAATAAGCCGACGTAGCTTAATGGTTAGAGCAGCTGTCCGGCAGTCAGAAAGCTCCAGGTTCAATTCCCGTCGGTGGCATTTATTTTTCCCGCAAGATTATTTCAATTTGTATAAGTATTTCAGGCGAATAATTATTGCTTATAATAATTTGTTATCATTTGTGCTTTGCATAAAATCTTTTCTTATAAAAATGAGTACATCATTGAAAAAATAATACGCAAGTTGATTTATTTTATTTTATTACCCTTTTATTTTTCATTGCACGATACTTATTTTGCAACGTATTAAGTATTTTTATGATATGTTTTGCTTTAAAATGATTGTATAATTGTGAAGAAACACAAAACCATCTGCAACGTAAAAGAAGATGTCTACAAGAATGCTGGATATTTTTAGATTTTATTTCAGACAGCCGAGTAGCACTGTCCAGCGTAATTACATTTCACCTCCGAAATTGGGTAATGTGAGAACTGGAAATAAAAATGGGGAGAGGGTGGGGGAAGAAAAAGGAAGGAGGGTGTTGTGAGGGTCTCGGATATTTATATCTGTCAACACTTCTGGAAAGCGCCACCAAAAAAATACCTTTTATCCCATTAAATACTTTAATTATTTTCAATTAGTTGCAGAATATTACAGGGTATTTAGTGAAAAGGTTACTCTTTTGACCCGAAAGCAATTTTGCTTCTATGAACGTCTCATTTTATTATATCGTTAGTCGTAAAGAATGGGAACTCGTTTTGGGCAATTCAATGATGGAAAAACGAGTCATAATATGTAATTTTTTATGTGTATCTACGACCCTAAAAAGGGCAGTAGCTGAAATGGAGGGATTTATTTTAACTTCGTTTTCTGTTAAATTGAGCTTAAAATAAGATGAAGAGGATGTTCAAAGTACCAGCCGCAATATCAACACTAGTCCAGCAAATTAGGAAAAAACTACGAATACCGTTAAAAATGTGTGGAAGATTTGAAATACATTTTTCTGATTCCGAATTTCGTATCAAGAATATGTTGTTTTAATATTTTCATTCGTAATTTCTTTAATTTCAAAAACTCTAAAACCACACATTCAAAAACGGTTTTAACTAACTACTACGTCATTATGACATAGAAACCGCCGATTTCAGGTAAGACAGCTGCAAAAATGGCACATTTTAAATCGTCATAGATAATATTTTCGTTAACTTAAAAACAAAAAAAAAGATATCTTCACTATCGTATTTGTTTACTTAATTTTTTTCTATAGTAAAAAATCAGTGAAAATACCTTATTTTTTAATGCCGTAACTTCATAAAATCTCATCATTTTAAAGTCGCCCCGCTCTGAAAACTGGCTTTCATCACCATGTCTTTTATATTCACAGTGACCTGAAATTTTATAACTTCTCTTCATTTTAAAGTCGCCCCGCTTTGAAAAGTGGCTTTGATTATCATGTTTTTTAACTCCCCAAATACATTTACAATATTTGGTATAATAACTTTAATTGTTTAAACTTGTGCAATAAATAAAAAATAAAAATAGTGATTTTATAAAAAAAATATTAAGTTTTAATGTTTAAAATTGGTCACTCACCTCATTACACGGTTTTCAAATCATTTATATTTTTTAATACATTTATTTTTATCGCAATGATATATTCATATAGTTAATTATTCTAAGGGAGATTACTTCCAACATCTGACGCATACTAATTGCATTGTTTGGAAAGTTCTGTACGTAAGCTTAAAGCTCATACGTGGCACGTGGCAGGTTAACAATGAACACAACACCCATTGCTTTTGCACAATTAAAATAACGTAGTCATAGTAATTATAGTATTAGGGAACTTATCTTCACAAATTATCGCGAACAGAATAAATTCATTAATTAACTTCGAAATAAAAGAAAAAATTTCAATAATATTTAAAAACATTTTGAAGAGAGTTTCAAAGTGAAATATATTATATGTAGTTATGATAAAGCCAATACTTAAAATCTACCAAAATTCATATTCCGTAAGCTGAATTTCTAATTTAAATATGTAATGATTTTTTAGATTGTTTAGAAATTTTTTTTGGTCGATTTATATCCTATGAGCAATATTTCCCATGGTTTTATGGATATTTACTAATAATAGCGCGTTGAATTTAATACGGACAATCTCTAAAAATCTATTCTGCCATTAAAGGTAGTAGAAGTCGGGAACACCTAATAAACACAGAGTGGGGCCAAATAATAAAATTTTTGAAAGCGAATCAAATTTATTTATTTAGCGAAAGGAATATCGTAATTTCAAGTTTTAATCTAAACATTTGTGAGATGGTATCCAGCGTTTTCAATGCACTGTTTATAAAACGATTTAATTTTTATAATAATTACTAATTTCTAAATTTTTTCTCGTCACTAAAAAGGTGGTAATTGCTAAATTTACTCATGCGATCTTAGAAAATCTCAACTTAGCTAGTTCTCTTCATTGGTGTAGAAATACTAAAAAAACATAGTTTTTACTATTTTGTTCTTAAGCCATTCACTATGTATTTTAGAAACAATATTATAAATTTTAAAAATGAATAATCAAAAAATAAAATACAATAATGGCTTCAAATGGTCAAAACTTTGAAATAAGATAATACCATTAAATCATTAAAAAAAAATGTAAAAGCTGCCATACTTGTTGTGGGTTCATATTGGGTTTGTATTGTCCTGGTATTGGCGACAGATGCATTTGCCCAACAACTGCGTGACAAGCTGGATCGGAAGAGACTTGTTAAGGGAGACCTTTTGACCTATCCAGCGGGTCTCTCTCAGAAAATCGCCTTGCACCGCATTGGAAGAAATGCACTCATACGTATGTCTCTCATGGACACACTGATCCCCAGATTCTTACTCACCCCTCATACCTGCTTCACTCTCAGAACTTTCTCGCATTTATTTCCTTAAAAAGACCCTCACACTGCATCTCCAAAGATGACATAGGCCACGGGGCAAATGATTTTACTCAGGGCCTACTTCGGAAAAAATAGTGCCAAAACCCTACTGAAGCTGAGTGTAAAGCTAGTGCATCGTATAACCATTTAAAGAGTAGAAAAAAGAAGAGTGTATATGGGACAATGTACATTTGAATAAATGGAGAATTGTGCCTAGACAAAGTTGTGCGGTAGTCTATCCTCTCTGTTCACTGCTACGGGGAAGTGACAAGATTACACTGTTAGTTGATAATCAACCAATAAAATCAAGCGATACCATCTTTCCAAAGTATGTTATTTTGCATTTATCAACAAATGCTGTCAAGTAAATACCTTACTTAAATGTCCCGTTAACTTTCTAATTTATTTTATGGTATCTACCTATATCTGGTATAATGATCTTCGTCCGCATTAAATACGTGCATAGATAAATGCAGGAAAAGGCTTGTTCAGCGGCACTTAAAGGTTTGATTGCATCCTTGTGCCGGATGAAGCAAGTTATAACCGAGCCAAAGAGCCTTTGCCGATGCTAAAGATGTATATAATTTTTTCTCACTATAATGTACCCAATATGTACCCGATTTTAAAGTTGTTTCCTTGCTCCAACCTAACCCATAACCCCCACCCTTCCTTTGGTCCTCCCCCAACCCCTCCCCCTACCCCATCCCCACCCCCTCCACCAACCAGTCTCTGATGTTCTCTCCCTCTACTACATACTTTCTCTTTCTTTTATGTTTACCTTATACCTTACTCTGTATTATAATTTAGTATTATATTTTATTGTCCTGATGAAGATTGAGTCCAATCGAAACCGGTCGACGAATATAACTCGAAATAAAGTGGTTTAAAACTAAGTGTTTGTTTCATTTTGTATAATGTCAAGCCACAAAGTGTTTGCTTTCTTCGATAATATGAAATATATTTGAAATTGCTTACATCTTAAAAATAATCACTAATTCATCGAAACCAAATAAAAATAAAATAATTTAAGCAAATATTGTGTTTTAAATTATTGAAAGGAAAGTAATAAGAATTATGTTTTATACTTCATAATCAAATATTTATTTATTCATTTTCGGGAAATCGGCAGTTTACATTTAATCAGTTTGTACATAAGTAATGTATGGCTAAAATAAAACCAATTATGGATTTCCTCCTTGTGACTTTACCTCTAGTGAGACAGCATAATATGGAATATTTAAATTAAATTTGTGAGAAAGGAATATGAATTAAAAAATTTATATAAAACAAAAGATTATATAAAACGAAAAAAATTAAAACAATACGTTTATTGCCATGGAGAGAGGTTGTAGATATAAATCAAATCATAATAGAGATTTAAACAATAGAGACATAAACATTATTCACAAACCACAAGAGAAATATTATTTTATGGACCTCTTGTATTAGATAAGTTCGCAACTGAAAATGTCAACCTTGGATAATACACTATTGTAATTACTGCATAGATTCGGGCAAGAATTATGCTTAGAATAACATTACTTACGTATAACATTATTGTAATGAAACATAAAATCTTGATGAATGCTTGATTTAAAAGTTTGCCGAAAAGTATTTTTAGCTAAACAACAAGTTAATCTCTAAAACTGTACTTAATCGACCTATGTTGACTTTCATGTGCCTAACAAGTAGAGAAGGTAGGATAACAAATTATTATAAGCAATAATTAGTCGCCGGAAATATCAATACAAATTGAAAATATCTCCCGAGTAAAAATAATTTTTCGGCGACTTCAACTTCAGGCGACTAATAATTGTTAATAATTTGTTATCCTTTGTGCTATGCATAAAAAACCTTGCCCTGTAAACATTAGTTTATCATTAAAATAAAACAGAAGCGAGGACTTCTGCCAAAGATATTAGAAGAACTAATATCTTTGGTTTCTGCCTATCAAAATGCGCTAATTAACAGAGCAACTCAATTGCTTAGCGACTCTTCACTGACCATCGACATTTTCTGCGTCACTTACAGACGCGAATTTAGTAATTATATTTTGACGCATGTCACAAAATAGTAAAACTGCCTCATAACCTTTTTATCCATACATTTACTCATAATTTATAATATTTTTCGTGATATACTGGTGCATAATCGATTTACAAATAACATGAAAAATATGTAATAAATTTCGTAATCTTCTCTGATCTGTTAGGTCAGTTAGGCTTAGTTGCAGCATCATGTTATCTAAACGAGTTGAATACGTTATCAATTTATTACCTGTTCTTCTTGAATATAATGATGACCTAACTACACACTGTATTTACCTGAGAAGTGACTACTCATTTACCTAACCGTTCTTGAAGTAAGGACGTTATATACGCGCAACTTATGATGGCTGGATTTATGATGTAATAAGTAAGTAATGACCAAGTGAAGTTGATATATAACCGTTAGAACGCTGTTTAACTACATAGCAACACAAAGTATTCATTAAATGAAAAAGACTTTTTGTAAGTATTGATCAGTGGGGTAACAGTTTTATCTTCACGATAAGTTTAAGAACAACCCAAACACCAGAACCCATCGTATACTGAAGGAGATGCATGTCCCGCTTCGTGCTTCTTTAATCCACAGCCTTCTTCTTGGAGCTGACACTTAATCTTTAAAAAAACATCCCTGGACGCCTCGCCTCATTTAGGGTAGGCACCTCATACAAGTACATTCTTAAATCGTATCATATCAAACACGACTAGTTACAGTAGGGACCGGGATAATTTTGGTCATATAATTTTGTTTTTCTGCTGATCGCAATTTGATTAAAAGCTGAAACGAAACGAAAATTGATGCTCAAATCTAAACTTACAATGAAATCACTATTTTCGATTAATCTTTGCTACAAATCGGTGAACATTATGAATACGAAAAAAAAAACGAATAAAAAGAAGCTCTTCCCACAGTTTCGCTTGAATAGAATGAAAAAAATGTTAATTACATTTTTAAATTTTGTTAGTAAACTACTATTACAGTTTCCTTTTTATTTGTATATCGCACTAGATTCGCATCAGCTACAAACCATCTCGAACCAATGAGACTATGGCACCCCTAATCGGAGTATGCTGTGAGGCTGAAGGTAGTAGGGTGGGAAAGGAGATGAGAAGAGTAAGGTGGGGAAGCATCTGGCTATTCAGATATGGTCACCAAACACGGCTTAAGCTAATTCAAACAACGTTTCAATTCTCTTGATTACAATTTTTTCTTTCTTATAAATTTTATATAAATTAAATGAAATCATCTTTTGCCCTTATCAACCATTTACTGACTCAACTCGCTAAGTGATTTTTGTGTATTTTATCCATATTCGTGGTGATATAATACACACTAAAATTAAACAATTTTGATCTTTCATATTCCTCTTAACAGGCGACGTTCAAATGTAAAAAAAGAAAGATAATATAGAAAATTCGCTGATAGACGTTTAAAATTTAATGATAACCAATAACCAATCATTATTTTTGACACGCTATGATTTAAAATGAAATTGAAGTTGAAATGAAAAGAACTATCAATTATTTCGGGCGAATAACTCGCAGGAATAATCGAAATAGAATTTTAGCTGTCTGCAGTGGAACTGAAGTAAATAATTATGAACGATTAAATATTCCACGAACGTTGAATAATGCAAAAATTCCCTTGAATATTATATTTCGCCTCCGCTGCGGCCGGAAGAAGAACAAAACATATTTGACAGCATAAAAGCAATGCACTTGTCCGAAAAACCGCCATTTCGCGGCGAATTGTCCAGGAGATTTCCACATTAACGCCTGTCTAAATATTTCATTTGCCTTTTTAAAAACAAATCACAGCAGAAATGCAATGAATGAAACTAATTAAGACTGTCACTTGGTTAGTGCATTCACAAACGGAATCATTCATCATTAATAGTTCATTAATCAATCGAATTTCGTTCAGGGGGTTTCATTAAAGGTTTTAAAAACGATTGAGCATTTTACAAATGTAACAAACTAATATACCCAGCCTAACTAAATCTAACATAATCTAACTTAACGAAAACTGAGTTCACGCATACTTTTCAAAATAATTCGGAATCATAAGAATTATCTATTGAGTTTCAAAAAGTACCTGCCATGTAATCTATTGATCAACAGAAAAATGTCTTTGATTTTAGATTTTAACCCCTCGAATCTAAGAATATATTGGGTCATGTTTGTATATTGTGTCAAAATCTAAGAGGTTAGAGATTTATTAAAGATGTTTTCTCTATAAAACTTCGAACTTTATGAGGACGTGAGGGTGACATATATAGCACATATTGATTCAAAGGTCATTGGTGTTTTGTAACTGATGCAGCGTTATGCAACCCAAGGAGATAAACTAACCTAACCTAACCTTATATAATCTATTCCAACCTAACCTGACTTCACCAATAATTATCAAATGAATTCCGTTTCATTAGAAGTATATATTGGGTTTCAAACGTACCTGCCATTTAAATAATTGGTCAGAAAAGCGTATAAAAAAAACATAAAAACTCCGACGGTAAACACTACCTTTGGACAAAGACACCATAAATACCACGCAATTAAAGCATTCAACAGTCTTCCACTTGAAACAAAAATTGAGGAAAATAAAAATAAATTCAAACACAAAATAAAAAAATGGATTAAAGAACAAAAAAGACAATATTTCCAAAATTCTATAACATAAGAGAATAAAACATATACACGCAACACAAAAAATGTATAAGGCAAGCGGCACGCACAAGCACATAGATCATTGTAAATGCCGATTTCCATTCTCTTCTAATGTTTTTATTTTGGTGTGAGAATTGGATTTTGATTTCTAATCTTTATTTTTGATGTAAATTTATCTTTATTTTAATGTTGTTTTTTGTTTAAATGTATAAATTCGTATATTTTAAAATGGGGGCCTCAGCACGGGTGAACAACCCAGTGAGGCCAACGTTGCTGAATTGAAATGTAAAGTACTGTAGAGTAATGTATCAATAAATAAATAATAAATAAATTAAAATAATTGATTTTCCAAAATTGTCTTTGTTTTGGGTTTTTAACCCCTCGAGACAATATAAGTTACAAAATCTAACAGGTTAGAGATTTATGTAGAAATTTTCTCTATAAAACTACGAAATTTATGAGGACATGATGATGTATCACTGGGTGACAGATATAGCACAACTTGACTCAACGACGTTATCAAATGTGTGGTCTTACTGTACCACGCCGTCTTTCTCTGAATTTTCAGCTTTGTAATTCATTCTAAAACATTTTTATTTTAATAAATATTCCCATTTTTTATGAATTGTTCAAGATGGGTAACAAATTGGCAAGCCCAAATAAATATCATGTGATGTTGGTACCCAATACCCCGAAAGTAGAAAAAGAAGACGAATAGGTAGCCAGAAGAACGAAGGTAGCATATTGGTAGGGTAGCAACCCGGTTACAGAAGTAACAACGAACTAAGGACTAATACACTTTATGCAACGGGCGATCCAATTGGCCCGCCGGGAAAGCCGCCCCTAGCATACTAACTAGCCAATAGAGCTTTATTGTGGAAACAGTTAGACATATTTCACGTGATCCAATATCTGCTGGGATACCCAGTACTCGCTATTCGCTACTAGGGACTGAGTTGGGGGTGGTGTACAGGGTGGCTTGGATATTAATAAATGGACAATAAAACATATTCACATTGGAAATAAATGTCCAGATTTATCTATTTTTAAAATAAATTTTACCAATTAGACATTTAACATTTACCAATAAGATAGTAATTTATGCTACTGAAATAACAAATAAAAAAAAGTAAAACTGCTTATATATAACATACATCTTTGAACAAAAAATGCTGGAAAATGCAACATGAACAACACTAAGCGAAAATATTTTTTTAAAAAACCTAATCTCACATTTATTAATAATGTGAGGACAATTATAATTAATTATGATTATGTTACTGCAATAAACGCCCGGATTGTCGGCAATTAAAAAAAAATTATTTACTGCCCACTTCTCAGAATGTTCACAAGACCTAAACAAGATAACACATTTAAATAAAGATAATGGCATATTTGTAATAAGTATTTACTTTGTGGATCGTCATAATTTACAATAAAAGATATAAATTTGTTTTAGACCACTTTAATTTTAATTGCACTCTACCGGTTTCGGAAGCACCCTTCATTTGTCAGGAGAATATTAAAACTAGAAGGAAGGGTGCTTCCGAAACCGCTAGAGTGCAATTAAAATTAAAGTGGTCTAAAACAAATTTATATCTTTTATAGTAAAGTTAATGGCAGTCACGTAAATATTAAATAATTAAGAAAACATTACCGTTTATTGTGAGGATAACAGATATATAAAGTATTAACAATATATTGTCACAATTTTTTGTTTTTGACAAGTTTTTTCTCAGTAAATCGGTGTATTCGATAGTAAATCATTTTGGAAATCATAAACATCGAAAGTAGGCGGGGGTATATAGAATTGTATGCATAAGTCCTCAACGTTGCCTAAAGTTGTCACAATAATTTCAAAAATTGCTGAAATACTGCAGAACTTAATAATAATAGCATAATATTTGATTTACTTTTTAATTAAAAATAATAATAAATGGAATTCTACAAAATAAACACAAAAACAATTAAACTTTTAGTTCAAGAAGTCGGGGATTCTAAGAGCCAGCAAGACATAGTACGTTCAATTGAACCACACAAATACTTTACTTTACAAAAAAGTTAGAGTTAGAAGAACAGAAAAGAACTTATGATATTTTGTGTGAATGGGAATGAAGCAAGAAGTGTGTGCAAAAACCGTTGTTGTTTGGCAGTCCATCCTCACTGCTTATTTCTGCGGCATTCTTATTTCAGAAAACCCGGGCAAAAAAACATTATGTAATCCCTTTTTGAAATTCGCTGACAATAAAATTAATATTTCGCTGGTTCAAGTTTACCTGTATTGATTTAAAAAAACGTATTACATAAACAAGTTTGAGAAGTTATGCAATATATTCGTCATCCTGTACCAATACTCCCGGGTACTGGGGCAAAATTGGGTCGCCGTTTTCTTTTGTCGTGGGTCGAAATGAAAGGGAATTTGCGAGGTTTTGTTTCGCCTCCTTGCCGACCCATCGCTCTTTTTTTCCAAATCAAATTGACCAAACCTTATTATGCGTTTAGATCCAGGTCCAAGGCCTAGCCAATATTTCTGCCCACGAAATATTAGTTTGAATATTCCCTTTGTGACAAAAAATTTCAATTTTGACTTATTCGTCATACATCAGACCATATATTTCGCCTAGGACTATAAATATATTTTATGTAGTTGATTTATCTATGTCCTGTTCTTATTAAGAATAATAAAAGTTTCAGGCGACTTTTTTTTACTTCAATTAAAGAACGAGTATCTAAAAGTGTTGCAAATAATAGCCATTGTTGCCATGGCTAGAAAAAAATGCCTAGGGTTATAAGAATAAAAAGCTCCAGGCGTGTTTTTGTAAGTACAAAAAAGTGTTACTGTCAAGGGGTTTTAATTGTTGCAAAAGACGTGATAGACGGTTTTATTATGTTGACGGCAAGGGCAGGCGATGGCACCGCACAAAAATGTACAGGTTTGTATAAAGACGCTTTAAATTTGCGTGCGTCTTCGTACAAACGCATACTCTATGCTTCCCTGTTGTACCGTCTTGCCATGCCGTTGTCGCCAACATTATAAGTACGCCCAAAAGAAAAAGCAAAATACTCTTTTATTCCCCATATTTACAGGGCATAATAATAGAATAAAAATTGAAACAATTGTCGGGCTTATTCGAGGCAACGCTCAACAATTAAAATAAGTGCCGAGAGATGTTTTAGAATTCTATCCTTTATGCAGTGACATGCTAAATATATTAAAACATTGCATAGTTATGGCAGAACAGTCGAGACTCGATTCAATTTATTGTCACTGAATTTTTTATTGACATCCGATGAAACCGGTCGAGACGTGCTCTCACTTCAGTGACTGGCGCCAGATTTTTTAATGCGATGCAACTTACCTGGTCACAATGAAGAATCAGGTTTGTAATTTGTAGTTTGCTCACCTGCAACAAACAAAAAACACAAATTAGATATAAAGATTGTCGAGTGGAATATGTTTTATTTTTCGGGATGATCCTAGGTCGTCAAATTAGGAAAAAAGAGATACAGATACAGAGCAAATAAGATATGCGTTACTTAATCCATGAACTTCCTCATAACCAGCAATGCGTCAGCCAGTATATTATAATGGATTAGATGTTTATGCCAAGCTTTTCTTCTTTATTAAGTATTAAGTTAATTAATTCATTAACTTTGTACTGATGTATATTATATTCTTTTGTCTTGTTTATTATATGATCTTTATTTTTTTCTTTTTTCTATATTGTACTACGACAGTCAATTACTTTAATCTGTTTAAATGGCACCTGTGATATGAATTCTTAATAAATATATATAGTCGAGGTTCTGGTAGCAGGCCTTGAGGTAACCTAAAATAACGCATTACAAACATGTGCTGGTGGACCTGTAGAGGCTGGAAGATAAAAAAAGCTTAATTCAAATAGAAATTAATGTGAAATGGCATAACCAAGCTTCACCAAATCTGTGTACACTTCGGAACTGAGAAATAGCAAAGAGACGATGAAATAACATCACATCATAATAACTAGATTTTTTTGAAAAATCGTTGAAATATATAGATCTTGCAAGACTAAACCCACCTAAAACTAAAAAACACCAATTTTTAAGACCACCATAAAGAACAGAAAGGACATTTTGAAAGGGAATCATTTATATAATTTGGCTTTGATATGAAGTCAAAAAGCTCCTGTTGTCTTTTTCTACGCAATCATTGCATCCAACAGTGGCGTCAATTGTTACTATTACTGCCACAGTCATTTACATTAGCTAGAAAAATAGTTTCAAGCTTTTAAATCTCAATAAATGAGCAAGGGTGCGTTCATACCCCCTCATACGCTAATTCTTAAATAATCCCCAATTCTGGGGGTGCAAAATTTTCACGTTAGGAATCATATTAATGTGGTCACCACAAGCAATACTTAACAATAAAATAACATGGGTCTCTCATGAGGCTATACGATTTAACGAATAAATGTGAAAAGAATATTTAAATGGAGATTTTATTTTAATATTATAATTGAATCACCCCTGTGGCCGTATCACGTCCGCGTTATATTATTTTTTCTCACAAAAGGCGAAATAATAACTTCAATAACCAATACAAACGTTTTACCTTCTCCAGAGCCGATCCACTGTTTCTTTTGTCATTGGTCGCTTAGGCACGAACCATATGAGAAATTGTAACAATATGATAAGTGAATACCAACCATTGGGAATCGAGCAGCAAAATGTTATTTAATCGTATAAACGATTTAATTGACATTTTATTTTGAAGGAGTTTAAATAATTTCAAATGTGTGGTGAAATTTAACAATAATAATAACTTCATCTATATTATTAAAATGATTAATTTGACTTGAAAAGAACGTGGAATAATTTAAAAGGACACTTTTATGCGAAAAATATGAAAAAACACATTTTTTTTAAATTTCTTGCCTGATTATAAGGACATATGGGCATGATCATAATATAAGAACAATATACATGAATGTAACAAAATGCGCATTAGATTATACATTCATGTATGATAAATGGTTGTTTATCAAGGTGACCGGGTATCTCATCAAAATGATAATTCAACACACCTACAAAAGTGATATAAAGTCATGAAAAGTGATGAAACAAAAACTAGATTAAAATGGTTACATAGGTTACTATTAAACCTAGTTTTTTTCGTCACTTTTAATGACTTTTTAAAGGTGTGTTGAATTTTCATTTTGATGAAATATCATAGAACCATATAATTTGATTTTATAAACATTATTTGAAACTACCAAACTATTTTTCTTCATTCTGAATCTGCGCGACGAAAGCAGTACTAATAAATTTAATTTGCCTTTTCTAACGCATGTTCCAGACTTGAAAGGCTGTCCGCTCCTGAAATATTCCCTTTATGTAAGGGTAAATCAATTATATTAATAGCCTGGGCAGTTTGTACCAGTAACGTTAATAATACCCGATTTAATCAGCAGTTCAGAGTAACTAATATAACCTAAGGGCCGGGCCACTTTTGTGACCTGAATTATTATGAGATGAAAAAAAACTGGGTCAGATATGGCCCATTTATATCATCCACTGCCGGCGCTGCTAACAATACGCTGATTTATTGTTTAGATTAATAAATTGGGTTGAATGTTCACTGACTTTTGGAACATCCGTTGCAAGATTGATACATTTAAGACGACATAAGACTCTAATAACGGGGGCTTGCTCGAAGATCACATTTTAATTATTTCTGATGAAGGTATTACTAAAATCTGAAATGTTTCTAGAGGGAAATAAAATCTGGTGCTTACCGCTAATTTTATAGTTGGAAAACGTTGAATGTAAGTTATAATAATAATAATATTTGGATGACTTGTATCGCACCGTTTTGTGCAAAATCACCCCAAGGGCGTTGTAGAAATATATAGTATATATCTACAATAATTTATTTTATTTATTTATTTAAGGATAAAACACAGATACAGACAGTAATTAAAAGATAATTTTGTAAAACAATAACTTGAGAATTCGCCGGCATCTTAACTATTTCTCACAGATTGACTGATAGATAACAATTTTAAATATTTTTTTACATGTTAATGAGGAAAGAGTATGAAAGAAAATTATTCTGTATATAGATAATGCTCAATGTCAAATAAACGTGTACAAATATTTTTCATACAAGCTTAGAGATAAATCATAAAAAGTACTTTAAGAGAATAGTGAATGAACATATTTTCTTGTTTTTTATATTGAAAACAGACTTCAATTTCCTACCAAAAGTACTATATGTATCAAAAAATATGTAGGAATCCTTCAGGTTTTGGTTGAACAGTTCATCAAATTTCAACATTAATTTTCTGGATGCTTGACAGAACTGAAATAGAACTTGAAAAAATCTTTCGCAGAACTTGAAAATTAACTATGAATTTTGAAGAATTGTTCAAAGTATCACGTCATCAAAATATTATCGCTTGACATTTAATTTCAAATTGATTCTAGATCAGAGGGGTTAATAGATATTTCATTTTGCTAATATTTACCAATATTATGTATTTAGTAAATATATACACCACGGATCTGGGAAATCTGAATTGTGGAATGTATATTTATCTGTGTGGTGACTATAGGGATTTCAGCGTGTTCTCAAATAGATATTCCGATCCATTTCCTTCTGTGTTCGCCCGATTAACGACAACCAAACCCGTCGCGGGATAAGCACAGGAAATAATGTAATATCGAAGCGTGCATCAAACAAATCGGATGCATTCCGCAACTGTTCGTATACATTCAAAATTGCGATAGAATAAGTTGAAACATTTATTATTTTTTAATGATGGACTAATGATTATACGACAAGGTTTTTTTTATGCATATGATAAAAAATGATTATAAGCAATAATTAGTCGAGTGAAATATCAATACAAATTGAAAATATCTCCCGAGTATGTCCGGTCAGGTGCTCTGAACTATTGTGCTATGTCGGCTTATTCCCAACCCGCCAAATAATTACATTTATGGTAAAAAATCGCCCGTGCAATGAAAAAGGAATGTTTCTGACATTTTTTATGTACATTTGTCAAGTTCAATTTGTAGAACTCCAGTTCAATTGCTGTCTTTTTCTTTTATATATACTAAAATATTACTCATTTCAACTCTCATTGTTTGCAAATTCATAATAATTTTTTACGTTTTATTAATTTCAAAATTGGGATTCCTATTATTGAAATCAATTATGTCAATTTACGCAGTAAACTTAACTTATCGAAATTATCTGAAAGGCAAAAAATATTTGATCTCCTTTTACTATATAATATTGTTCATTCAAGGTTAGACTGCCCTGACACTATAAACTTGCTATCTTTACATATACCTCCAAAATATACTAGACGGAATATTTTATTCTACAACAATAACTTCGCTACGAATTCTGTGTTAAAAAGAATACATAGGTTCCGAAATGAACTAAGTGATGTCGCTGACATATTTAATTTAAACTTCAATACATTTAAAGACAAATTAGTCCACCATTTTTTAAATTTAAATAATGTATGAGAAATCCTTATATTTTATTTCGATTTACTATTGTTTATTTTATACTGTTGTTAAAAATGAAATTTTTAATTGTTATTTACTTAAAAGCCCAATAGGGCGTCAATAAATAAATGATTAAATTTATAAAAAAAGTTCTGTTATGTAATGATCATTACGCGTGACATCTGTTTCGACCTCTGAAGGCGAAACGCAATGAAAGTTTGATGATGTATCTGCATTCATCTTTTTTTTAACAAGTACCGTACAAGATTTCCTACTGCTCCCCGCCGTCTGGAGCCGGTGATACTATAACGTATGTTGTGAAGACACCTGGTAAGACACATCTATACCTGGTCACCAAACATGGCTAAAGCTATTTTAAGCAATGTTTCAATTCTAAATGGTAGTCTTTCAAGAGGGCGACACTGAAAGTATCTACTACTCTGGAACGTGCCGCAAATATACTACATACGAGTGTATCATTTTTAATGAATAAATGGTGAAGATATAACAATTTAACCTATGACCTCCGGATGCACAGCCAAGGAATGTTTTGAGAAAAAAAAATAGACGAAAAAAAATAGGCTTTTTAGATGAATTTTATGAATGTCGCAGTCATCGTCATCGCGTCTTTTTAATTTTTTCATATCTCATCACGAAATATAACTAAAGTGAGTAGGTAATCTGACATGTTCTATGAAACATTGTTTTACCCCTAAACAACCGCCCGCGTGTAATTAACTCGCCGGGGTTGGGTAGGACCATGGGAGAGTCGGAGAGGGGTAGTTCTCTTACACACATTCACCCAGTAACTGGATGCACCTACACCTGTAATTAATTACAGTTTTCCAACACGAGCAGGCACAAGACATTGTACTTCAACCAAATTAATCTTCCGCTTTTGATTAATTAAATGCACCATTCTGATGGCGCGCAATTACTGTAATATTATTTCTTGTATAGATAAACAGAAAATGTGGGCTTATTCGTGTACCCGGGTGAAATTAATCAAAATTTGTTCAAAAGCCAAAAATCTTTCTCGATCAGATGATCAAATTAATTTCTTTTTTTGAAACCTGTTGTATCTTATGCTTTTCTCACAAACTCTCTTACTAAAAAAACACTTTGAACTTTACTGTGATAGATTGACAAAGGGCAATATCTTAATTCGCAGGTGGTTGGAAAAATTATGAACCCCGACCTTGAGGTTCCCACCTTATTTATTATTCACACGGTCTCAACAATACTCGACAACTAAACGCCATCAATGGGTAATCTAATAACTAATCTAGTGCCTCTTAAGATCTTACATTAATATCAAGGATATTACAGAACCGAGGAGTCAAACGGTCAAGTAAATTGGCGACTGACGACATCCTTTTTCTTTGAAGGTGGTAAAAAAAGGAATTTGATTTCAATTTGTAAGGATTAATTTAATGAAGCTTATGAACTTTATTCTTATATTTAATCATTGAAGAAAATAATATCAACAACTCTGTTAAATATAAGATCAATAACAGAAATATTTTGAGATAATTTTAGTAGTAAAAAAATGCAAGTATGAGATTTATAACAATGACGGAATGTAATTTGTTGACAGGATCTCAATTGGTATTGACGCCACTGCCAGTAAGACTAGAGGACCTGGGTTGGAGTTCCAGTTGCAACCATTATCTTACCATTAACTTCTATATTTTTTTCTCTCTCTTTCATATTTTCTTTGCCAAATTGTTGAAATTATCGTTTTTAATAAATGTGGATTTTTTTGTAGATAAAATCACTTCAATGCTTAACGAATAAAACTTACTGATACGAAACATTGTTCATTTATTAAAAATCTAGTCAATTTATTCGTTTTCCTGTTAAAAATGAGACAGGAGACACAAAACGAATGATTGGAAAAATTTCATAACAAATTATCAGTAGAACACGAATATGTTATGAGGATGTCGGAAAACGTGTTCTTCAAAATAATAATAGTTTCGCATATCGTCCATCACATTTATTCGGTCAAGGGCACCTACGTGAACACGTGTTCAGATATATTTTGAATGACTAATATTTTAATGGGAAATGCAGACACATTTTCGACAGAAAAAAGCCGTACTCATTTTTCTCCGTGTTGTTAATTTTTTTAATGTAGGTACTTACGTAGTTTGTTTATTGTTATTGTTTTCATTTAAAAAAAACTGCTTTTCGTTTGTTATTAAATGTTGGCTAAAGAAAATGGAGTGAGTACAAAATATTTTTTTTTGTTTCTGAATTTGAGTTCAACTTATGAATGTTTATTTCACAGACCGTAACAACCACGGTAAGAACACACGCTCTTAATTTTTAAAATTATTTTGATGATACAACAAAATATATTGGCAGTGGTCGTAGTTGAGAATTATGGCAGGCTAAGCAACCATATTTTATTCTCGCGATACTCTTCGTATCGGAAAGCACCGATCAAATCCAGTGTTCTAATTAATTTGATCGTACTTACCTTCTCTTCTCTCGATTAATTAATTCGCACTCAGGAATCCCGGGAGTTGCATAAACCCAATTTGGGCAGATTTAAATACTTATCCTGTACAAACAAGTGGTAAACGCAAAACGGTGTAGGAATTTCTACTCGGATTCTCGTTAAAGGTATTAGTTGTTACCAGAACTGGGTAGTTATACAGTCTACTGCTTCGCCACAAGTCCTTGTGCCTCTCGCTCCTTGTGCCTCAACCATTCAACATGATCCTAGTGCTTCAATTAATGTTTCGATCCGAAATGAAATACTTCGCTGACCGTTGACTGGGGAAATAATTTTAGAAGATCTGTGTGTTTATAAACTGCTGTAACTTATATTTTACTGTGTGGTATTAAATTTGTCAATAAAACTTCTGCAAAGCAAGAGTGAGACGGCAACAGAAAAAGGTTTATATACAGTAGTGATGGCTTTCTCACCCTCTTTTGAACCCAGAATTCCACTAGCACGGACATTAACTTTCTCAGTATCCATTGAATATAGCCTAAATAATGAATCTTGTCGTATAGTGAAGACTATTTATTTAGTCTCACACTCTACCTTCTAAATAACATTGGCGCAGCCGTTTGGATAGGTAATAGATTTAAAACCCCTAAAAATGCAAATTTAAGTGATGGAGTTAATATGTAGGTAATATTTAACTTCTAATCGAAACTCTAATGGTTTATACTTGTTGTAAAATGATAGCAATTACTTTCTGCTTATATACCTACATACCACATGGATCAGCACACAAATGGTTCTGCATCCACAGTTCTAAGGTCCGTGAACCATTAGGAATTAGGTACCCGAAGAACACGGTACAGTACAATGTAGAGGAATAGAGTATAGTAGGTACTTAGTACTCGGGTCCTGTGAAGTGATCCCAAAATGAAGTGACTTCAAGTTCCGAATTCCGCTCACTTTAGAGACCTCCTAATCGGACCCCTCCCATTAAATACACATAATGCCTCCCACCAGATCTCATGAATATCCCTGGGCTATTGTGGTATTCAAAACGCGAAATTTAACCCTAAACGTCGTGGAAGGGCCTGTTTTCTTCAAGAGTTAAAATATAACCCTCCTTGAATCTACCATTGTCCTCGAGGTTGAAAATGAAAACACGTGAATGAGAAATTCTGTCTAAAACGTCAGAAATTATATTATATGCTTACAATTTAAAATATTGCTGTCATGGTAAAATACGAAGGTTTTGCAAGAAAAACAGGCACATGCAAAAAAAATCGCTTTTCGCAAAATACATCATTTCTCCCAGACCAACAATAGCCATTAGGATGGGTGAAAACAACTTTGTTCTGCAGAAAAAAGTTGTAAAAAATTATGTAAAATATTGTTACACAATATTATTTTGGCTGTTTTCACTAAAAATGAAAAAAATACTCATTTTCAGCAAATACATATTTTTTTATGTGAAACCGCACAAGTGACCCAACTGCTCCCAATCGTCTGGAGACAGTGAGACCATGGCATCCTCAATTGGATTATTTAATATTAAAGAGGGACTTGTCCATGGTGTGGTCGAACTGAATTTGGATGCAGTTTTATTATCTAGATATAGACGCAAGTTTTGTGAAAGAATCAGACTTTTTAAATATTTTTCCACTTCAAACACGGGCGTGAAATTAAGCTTTCGTTTTATAAGGGTACATGTCTTGGATAAGTCCTATTTTTAAATTAAACCACGTGTTGACAGCAATATTGTATATACAGTTGTGGGTCAACGGCTTTGACATCCATAGTCTGAAATCTGTAGAGTGATTTTTTTAATTTACCAGGAATGTCTGGGAAAAAAGTAATCAAATGAAGTTTTTTTTTCTAAAGATATAAATTGATATTATTCCTGGCGATGATGATTGTCAAATTCAGTTCAAAGAATAACTTTGCATTCAATATTCACAGGCAGGGACGCTCTTGTGAGGTGTCACATAAAAAAAAACAATATGATCAAGAACTACGACAAACTTGACTTAAAAAATGGTGGTCAAAGTATTTAAAAGGTCCACCCTCTCAATCGACTCCACGGATTTAAAGATCTGAAAAAGTTAGTTTTCATTTATCTATATTCTATTTTGGAATATTACTGAATCGTTCCAGGTTACAGTCGCCTATCAATACATTGATGGCTTGGTAAAAATACACATAAAAAACAAGCTTTTGCAAAAGTCAACAGTTAACCGTTTACCGTTTCCTACTGATAAGGAATTTCCTACAGAATAGAAAAACACAATAAACAGTCAAAATGATTATATTCGCAATACATAGAGGAAGATTTATATCTCCGCATCATAAACTGGCCAACTACAGAAAGAGAAAACACATAAAAACCAGATTAATAAGCTGATTTTGACATTTTCATCTCCTTTATTATTAAAAAGGGAACTTGTCCCACAATTGTTATATTTTTTTAAATATTTTTATTCTTAACTAGTTTTTTTTTAAATTTATTTATTTTTTATATTTTTTTTTTTTTTTTTTTTTTTTTTTTATTGCACAACAGATAGATTATCCAATTACTGTACAATTCTCATTTTGACAATCTTAACACCTATGAAGATAATTATTATACAAAAAAAACTTTAGGCTATTTAAAGAAGAATTATATATATCTAGTGCTTCTGAGATTTCATTCAATAGCACCATTCCTCTTGTCATGCTATGTTGTGCTAGAATATCTGTTCTGCCGTATGGTATTTTGAATAAGTCGTGTCGACGACTACGGCTGAAGTTTTCGGGCACGTATAAACCATAGCATTCCAAGAGGAACGGGCTATCAATATAGTTATAGATTATGTTAAAACTAAGTATTGCAAGATTTGCATGACGTCTAGTTTCCAAGCTAAATCTATTTGTTGCCTCAAGTAAGTCCACATGGTTTAATCTAATTACATCGTAATATATGGCTTTGATTAAACGCTAAAATATCAAAATGAAAATTTCAAATCTGGTCACCATACACGACCAAAGCCATTTCAAGAAACGTTTCAATTCTTGATCGTGGCCTCACATCGGGGTGATGTCGGGAGTATCTTCCACTATTATTCATTTTAAATCATCAATTTGTTAATTAATGCCAATTAAGCAAACAAAATTTATTTGCGCACACCGGGATTTAAACCCGTAACCTGCGGCTTGTTAGTCGAGAGCCTTACCCCTTGACCACGAGGTCCGTCAGATCTAATTAATTTATGTGGCCGTTCTTAAAAAACTAGGTGGTGTAATCGTCAGTACCGTTGCCTTCCGAGCATCGGGTTTCCATTCTCTGTCGTGGAATTTTTTTGTTTGAACTTCTATTTTTACTTTTATTTAAAAAAAATGTGATAAACATAATATAAATCAGAAGTAAATGCTTGAATTTTCTTCGATAACTGAGAAGGAGTCAAAACGGTGTTAAAATCTGTTTTGACTGAAATGATGTCAAATTAAATGTGCATCAGCAAATAACAATTCCACAGTGTGAATGCATACCTAACTCATATTGTAAAAAATTATATAACTCTAAAACAAAATTTTCTGCCAGATGGCTTTTTCATGATTTCTACTGTTATGTAATAATTTACAATTTCTACATTTTATTAAGAGGTCATCAACACTCGTGTATCAATTCAAAGCCTTGTACATTATTTAGCCTGCGGCTAGCTAGGGGCGTTTTGCACCCACTCAAATTAAAATCGGGAGGTTCTACGGTAATTATTAAATCCGTATTCACTGACATTTCAATTATTGTGTGGCCATTGTGGAAGTTTAATTGTCGGGGCCGAAAATAACACGCCTTATACCTGCCGAAAAATTCTAACAAATCAAACACAAAAATCTTCAGTACCTGTTACTAGAAAATGTGAAAATTACGTATCAAATAACTTAATGAATCACACTAGGTGCCTTATAAAATTAAATAAATAGAAAATTTATAAATTTGAGAAAACAACATAAGAAGCATTAAAAAAACTTTGACGATTTTTCAATACTACTACACAAAGATTTCTACGACATTCTTATCTTAACTGAATGCTGGACCGATTTAGCGTTTACGTATTATTGTGTATTTGGTTCACGGTTGAAAAACATTTCCGATAATTTATGCTTTGTTATTGTCTTATCGTTTTACCATGAAACAAACAAATAATATGTGTGTTCACTTGGAATGAAATCCGAGTTTCAAAGATTCTATCTACGTTATGAATCGTATGATTTATTAGACATCCCTGGAACTTAATATTTAACTATAACTAAAGGGGTGGAAACATTTTATGAAGCCTCTATGAAAATTAAAGAAAACAAACTGCTTTGGGCGTCAATAGCCAAAATATATTCAGTATGTATTTAAAAAAAACGTAATGTTTTTAATGAAATCTAAAAATATTCCTCAATAATAAGGTGAAGGCGAAACAAAAGTTAATAAAATGTATGAGTATATTCTTTTTCATTTAGCATATATATGTCGTATTGGTTAAAGGAGAAAATTTGAAAGGTTGAGATCTATTCAATACCATAAGACACTTTAAGAAATCAATGTAACGTTATCAAATAAATTATTTTTTTGTGACACCACACAAGAGTGCCGTCTGTGCAGTGTACAGACAGGGGAACTATATCACGACGGGGTTGGGCAGCTTTCTAAGGATGTTTAAGGTAGAGGCTTCTAGGAAGGGTTTTATTAATGCGGGTCTTGAAGAGGCCCGGATTATATGAATGATGAAAAACAGATGCCGGTAGAGCGTTCAACGTACGAGAGACTTACACAAAAATGAGTTGAAGAAACGACCCGTTCTCACGTAGCCAACATCAACTGTGAACGAGTGTTTTGCTCGCGTCTGTTGAGTTTCGCGCACTTGCACCGGTGCACAAGGGATTAATGTTGCTAGCTCCTTCAAGCAGGCTCCAATTCATTACCTGTGGACCAGACTCACGCCTGCATTGCGTATGTGCATTAAAGATCTGTTAACAACGGATTTTCAATCGGACAAACCGCCCTTCTTGAACAGAATCAAGTAGGTTTATCTATTTGACGTACTTGAGACTTTGTACAGGTTTAGCAGCTGGTCACTGTGGAAAAATCTTCTAATACCCCTAAACAAGTCTCACAATTTCTAGGAAGTCAGAATTACACGGGCTTCCGTGGAGCCCCGATACTTGTGCTGGTCTGAGATACTTAAACCAAGCATCTCTGTGGAGTACTTACTACACCAGGTAATTAAAACATTCCTTTCCACAAATCTTCGTTCAGACCTAAAATCACGGATGGTCACCAAAACCCCAAAAGAGACGACATAAGAAGAAAGACATCAAATTTCACCCTTAAGTAAAAAAAGTACCAGCATTTATACGATGAAATTTTTTTTCGGTTCTTGTGTTTTTATTTTATAACTAACGTGTCTTGCACTGGGTGTATCTCTTAATTTTTCGTATTCCCTTTATGCTGTGTGTCATTTAGCGCAGTTGTACAATATTCACAGTGGGGGAAAATGTTTCTAAATCTCAAAATGTTCAAGTTTTCCCCTGGTGTGAATCTGTTATGTCCTACCCTGTACCCACGGTACAGAGCTGGTGGTGGCGGTATTGCGTATGGCGTATTAATAATAATAATAATAATAATGATTTATTGTCTTCTTTTCTTATTAACACATAGATATAATGATATCCTCACTGGGATCTCCCGTGCTGAGGATGTCATTTACATATTATAATTTAATTATAAGAAATTAATATTACAACAAAGTATAATGTAGTATATATATATTTTTTAAGTAATTTTAAAATAAGTAAGGTACTGTTTTTTGGTATAGTTCAGTTGATTCTGTTTTAGTCTGTGTTTGATTTCAGTAAATTTTCTATTTCAGATCTTCCTATGTTAAGTATCCAGCTTTTTATTTCAGATTTAAATGTTAAAGTGTTGAGGTTTTTGAGTGTGAGTGGTATTTTGTTGTAGAGTTGGATGGCACGGGCGGCCCTGCTCCGTGTTTAATTATTAACCGGGGACCCGTTACTGGTGGGAACTTATTGTAAGAATAATTTGCGTGGCCCATGGCAAAAAACCAACGAGAAAATAGAAGAGGGATGAAAACAATGAGGTTGTATATACATCAACAACTTTCCGTAAACGTTATTATGTTTGTATTGCGATAAACGTTTGCATTCTTCAAGAATCCAGTCTCAAATACAAATGCATGGACCACTGCTCTTTGGAGGCAATGGCAAACAGGCAGCGATACTTGCGAGCGACTCCGATTTTTTGTTTGTAGGTACTAATGTTAATGTTGATAAAATTTTTACATAAGGGGTACCTTTATAGTCAATAAGAGCTTAGTTAAACCTTTATTAAATAATACCTTCAACAATATTTGTAAATAATCTGTTTGTAGTATCTTCTTTTCGATCTCTCACTGTATCTCTTTCACACTGGACTTTAGTCGCACGGTCATTAAACTTTTTTTATTTCCAATTGGGGTCCAATTCAACAAATCACCAGTAACTCTTTCAGCCCCAAAGTGGTCGCCGGATGCGTCCGTTTTCCACGAAAAGAACGAATTTCTCACGTAATTAGGTTTTTAAAAATGCCATCTGTATTCATTACACGGACTAATAAATCCTTACCTTTCCAGTTCTGTTTCAAGCGCAATTTGCTTTATTTAAGCCATGCGTATTCCTAGATTTTTAGATTAAATGCGTAAGACATAATAATAGTTTGACTATCACGGATAGAACTCACGAACGAAACATAACAAGTACTGTTCATTGAAAACGCGAAGTTACTTTTACCAAAATAAAAGATTTTTTACTAATTTGAGCTAGGAGACATATATGGGTCTAGTAAAGATAGATCACAGAGGCTATAGAGTTATTTCACAGGATGTAGTGGACCCCTCCGTTGTGGGTAACAATATACGAGATGCCGTGAGGTTTCGAGAAATCAGAAAGATTTTTAGAGTATTATACAGAGGACTTTAGCCTTCAGGGCATCCTACCCACTTATTCATGATTAGAAGAGTTTTTAGTCTAAATAAGACAGCATGTTTTTTTGTCAAGAGACGTTATTTATTTTAAGAATCCTTGCACAATATTTTTTTCCGGACTAGATCATTAATTTTGAATACTTTCAAGAATTAAGTTTGGTTCAAAATGTCCTTGTTTTTTTTGTATATATATATATATATATATATGAATTTTCGGAATCACTTGATTTTATTTGGAATTACTTGATGTTATTCGGAATCACTTGATGTTATTCGGAATCACTTGATGATATTTGAAATCACACTTAATGTAATTTGGAATCACTTGATGTTATTCGGAATCACTTGATGTTATTTGGAATCACTTGATGATATTTGAAATCACACTTAATGTAATTCGGAATCACTTGATGTTATTCGGAATCACTTGATGTTATTCGGAATCATTTGATGATATTTGAAATCACACTTAATGTAATTCGAAATCACTTGATGTTATTCGGAATCACTTGATGTTATTCAGAATCACTTGATGTGAAAGAATAACTTATTAAATTAAACACATTCAGAATCGAAATGGTTTACATAAAACAGTTATGGACCAATATATTATGAAAAAGATTACAAATTTGAGGCACACGTAAGTATAAAAGGTCATGGGGTATTTTACTATTTTGTGACATATGTCAAAAGATAGTTGCTGAGGTGTCCTTAAGTGACGTTGAAAATGACGACAGTCAGAATCGGTCGCTCTGTTGATAGGATTGGATCTATTGATCTGTTTATTTTGGAGTGTTCTGATAAGCAAAAGTCCTCGCTTTTGGCGTATTAACAAGTGAATGGGATATACAACGAGTATACTTGTTAGGCATGAATAGAATCCGCACCCTGCCGAGTCCCAATTGCTTCCAATTCGACTATGACATCCCCAATTATGATATTTTTGAAGTTGAAGGTGTGCGAAAGGGAAAAAGATAGGGGAAAGGAAGATTAGGAAGTATCTGTCTATTGTCACTAAACACGCCTTAAGCCGTTTCAAACAACGTTTTAATTAATGGTGATTTTTGACCAGGTGGATATTAAATATACATGCGTAGATTCGAATATTTATTTACCAGATCTCAATAGCCCGGTACTCATAGATCCTATTCAACTCTTCATCTAGAAGTTCAAGTTCAAGTTTTTCTAGTCAAAATTATCGTGTCGTCGAAAACTATCTCCATACTTCAAGTCGGAGTATGATATATTCAACCATCAGACGTCTTAATAAGATTCCCGTAAAACAAGATACTACACGATAAATAATTTGGTATACCTCCCGTAACAACTCGAACAAAACTAACTTCGTACATAATTTAAGGTCCTTACGACGATCTAGGATCACATCAACAAAACAGTTGAGAAACAAACTTATTTTATTGTTTCTTTCCTTGTTTTTCTCTTCTTGTTCGTACTTTATGGCTACATTTCAAATAATGGAACGCTTTTCAGCTAACTGGAAGAGCTTTCATAAACTTAGGCAAAACTGAAGCCAAATTACACATTTTTAATGGTTATATTTTATGAGACTTTAAAAATTAACGTTGCCTTGTGTTGGTTTTTAGTATGATTGCTTTTATTATGATTAGTGCCAAGTATTTAGGTTAGTTTTGGTTTGGTGCTAGTTTTTCTTAATGAAAGCTTATTGTTTGTATGTACTTTTCAAATTGTCTTTTCCTTTACTCAAAGTCTTACCTTGGAAGAAACAATAACCGAAAAAAGAAGACCAACGTCAGTGTTATTCATTTGTTTTTAACACACATTTGTCATTTGTTTTTTATTCGAATTCTCATCGTCATTGAGAGTATGTTATTTCACTGTACGGACTTTAAGCTCGGACTATTCGCATTACCTAGAAGGCCATTTAAATAGAGCGAATTGCATCCCCAAGTTCAATTTTGTCATATGATGAATTTAAACAGATTCGTCCGGAGAAAATATAAAAATAATGGTGATTGTATAAGGTGCACACCTATAAACTGTAGTTATCTGGAATGTTCAAGAAACCAACAAAACTCTAAATGAAACATCACCACCAGGCTACCTTTCCTGTCTCCTCGTATTCCTTGTGGGTTAACACGATCGATTCATGGTAGTGAGTCATGGAACTGGCAGAGGAAGGATAAAATTAGACTGAATGCTGTAGAAATGATATCCCTGAGGCGTATGTGTGTAAAGCCATATTTGATCGTGTGAGATATACATGGAGACCCGCAAAGAATGCAAGGCTGATGAAAGTGTAATGAGTAAGATTAAAAAAGGGACGCTTACATGGTTTAGGGTTTGAAGGAAAATATATGAACCAAATGTGAATGGTATCAGGGTATCAAAATTAAAATAATCGTGTAACAATAATTTAAATTATAAGAATAAAAACTAAACAATTTTGGAGAAAATAAATTGAGAACAGAACATTTGGTTTGGCAGTTCTTAACAAATCGAAATAAGAACATACCTTTGTTTCTTCTCTTTCTATTACATGCCTAATTTATAAGAAAAAAAGACAACGGAGCTATCAGCAGTATATTAACGATAGATACCCGAGCACAAATGACTATCACAAATAACTTTTTTACAAAGAGTCAGTCATGTTTGGTATTCCTTTACGAGAATCAAGATAATGAGTGGATGAGGAGGAAGAATACGGTTGTCAACATTGCAGTAACAAACTCCAGAGTCAAATGAGACTATACTGGGCAGGTAACACGGCTAAAAGAAGACCGTTTAAACTCCAATATAATTGAAACGAAAACAAATCTCGCCCACTAGTAAGAAGACTAATAGACAAGAAGTAGATGGCAATGTTTTGTGACAACATTTTGCAAATTCTTCAGAAAAGATTTAAAAATACTCATTATTTTTGCAAGAATCGTGTATACAAAATAATCACGCAATGATAACTGATGCTACTAAGAAACTGAAAACAATTAAATATCATATTGATTTATAGACTCTCATCACGTAAAGTTGTATTTAAAAATAATTAATTGTCACCAACCGGTTCTACTGGATTTCCGACGAAGACACCGGTTACGGAATTATATTAATAAATTTTTTACAGTAATTAATTTTGTATTTATGATTCATTGTTATTCAGTATTGAAAGTATGTATTAATCAATCCAATGATTGTGTTCTTGGGTATTCAGTAGAGGATAATTCTTAGAATTCCATTCGATCATTAATACGTTTACATAATTGCTTGTATTGCCATAAATATGAGACGAAATGAATATTTCGCACGCCTATACAATACATCAGAAGAGATTCCTCGATATAATGCGTGGTTTATTAGCAATTTAAATGCACGTTAATTATATTTATATTTCTTCAGGACAATGGATGGTGGCGTTGGCAGGAAGGAAAAACTGGATCATAAATGGAGAACTAAAATTTCATTTGTTTGAAGCGTCAGCAAAATGGTCTCAATTTTAACGATGCGTTTTAATTTGACAGTTTGGATTAAGAACTACTAAAGGAAGTGAAAATATAATTTTGATAAAAATTAATTAGATTTTTTCACACTTTTTTTGTTTGTTTTCTGCTCAAAGTTGTGTACCTTCGTTTCATGTTTAGTACACAATATACTTGGATAACATATTCAGATCGCAATTTCGTGAAATACCATCTCAAGGGTGCTGTAACAACTAGAAAATATCCGAAAACCGCAGTAAAAAATACATTTTGAAAACTACACATCCCCTTTTATGAAAATTAAATTAGTCTCTCACGACACTAGAGTTTACCGTTCAAGTTTTATTAATGGTTCAGACATAAAATAAATATTATAAACCATAGACATATATGAATTAATATCACTCTAAACTCTGCCATAATAAAGGTTCGCCTAGTGAGGCAGGTTATATCCAACTTAAGACGAGACAATAACGAAAAATATAGCCAGAATCTTAAAGACGTAAGTGAAGCAGCCATGCACAAAAAAATGCGACCCTCGGCCCTGGTGTATTGGACAGACCTTTAAGAAAAAAGTATTTTTAAGAAAAGGAAGGAGAGGGTGTTCTGGGAAGTAAAAATGTATGAGGGGTGGGTGGTTGAAGATGGTAAAGGTTCTCCCCAAACTGACTTCGATCACGCAGTTGGTGGGCAGCCACATTAATCGCCAAGATCTGAACTCATGTCACCATATGAACCCGAGCACCCCTGCTATGTCACCAAACGTAGCAAAATACATGGGGTGACCTACGGCAGAGGTGTTGGTTATCCAATAAATAGTACATTGGGCGGCGGTACCGATACCCACTTCCCAAATTGTAAAAAGTAATTATTTAATAATTATTTTTAAAAATTATTGGTCAATATATTTATAAATGCTTTATACTATCCGTACTATTAAATTTTATTAATATGTCAGCACGAGAGATCCCAGTAACGATATCATTATCTTTATTTATTACAGAAAAGGAATATAATCAAATACTTATTATTTTATTATTTCAGAGGTGCAATTATTACCGATCGTTGGTACCGACTATAATTTTTTTTTCAGAATACGTAATTTCCCTTATTGTACGAAGTTCGCCATAAAGCTTTTCTTATAAAATAATCGAGGTAATTTAGGCTTGCCCCAAATTTTGTATGAAATGACATCGTAAAATGAGCAATAGATAAATAATTCTCCCCTTGAATAAAGTAGGAAGGATCGAGTAATAAAAACTGTAATTTGAATGAGTGGTTTGGATTTTAAGAGGTGAAAAGTGAGAAGAAAGAGAGAATTGTTTCAAGTTAATATAAGCATCATTATAACGGAGAGAAAATGTTTTCTTTCGAGTGATAAAAGTGTTCTAGCTATAACAGTGATCACGTCTAATTTTATTTGCACAACAATACATAAGAAGCGCTAGAGTAACACACTCTCAAAATTTCAGTCAATCTAAAAATAATAACTATTAACAGTCATTTATAAATGTATCACCGCAAATAACTAAACTCACTGATAAAAATCAAAACAAATAACAGTAATACTATATTTTTACTTAAGTTAAACTCAACCGACTAGAATTTTCGTTCATTGTATCAGGTGTCATAAGTCACGCGGTGCGAGCGAATTTTATATCGCTCATCGAAAAACGTCACCCGGGAACATCAATTATCTATATGCGCAAAGCGTGGATGCTGACTATAGTATTGAAATTACTCCGAAACGTGAGCGGCGCTCCCCAATACCTCTTAAACTCTACGGCGAGATGGCCCCACTTTTCCAGTTTATAGCTCTCATATCGATCACTCTAGCAGGTCGGTATGAGCTTCAAAATTGCTATTTGCTAATGCCTTTTACCGCTGAAGGTTTACCTGACCAGACGCAGGGATAGACTGGAAATATTTTTAGAGCACTACCCATTTTTAAGTACAAGCTGCCAAGCAGCCGCGTGTGCAAGCGCATCCTGAATACACCACACCGGATGAACCCGGGCACCACTTCTAAAGCGCCAAACGTAGCCAACCACTAGGAGTGATGGCGGATGTGTTGGTTATTATTATGGGCCGCTAACAACACTCCTCTCGTAGATGTAGATTTGTTTAAATTCCCGCCTTACTGGAATTACTAAATGATAGCCAAAATAATGTTAAATTTTATTTTGCGAAGTTCAGACACAAATATTTAAATTTCGTAGGGCTACGCTTTTATAAACTAGTCCCAGATATAGATTTTATTTCCTGCCTTTTTCGTTTTCAAACAAGATGCGTGAGAACGAAGAGAACATACGTCGATGACGTCCTTACGAGCTCTCACTAGGACCAGTTTATCCCAAATCGCATTATTCTATATGCGTTCAATATGTACTATTTATCTGCCAATAAAGTCTAGATTCAGGCCTTTGTAATAATAGGCCTACATCTACATCACGAATATGCAAGTAGTATACCCACTGCCAGCATCCGTGACCATATCTGTCATCTCGTTAGGACAGGATGCGTCTCGTCTTACCTTCTATAACCAACTGCCAAGTGCAGAGTGGCGGCATTTTAACTCGTAACTATGAGATAAAAGCATCCTGCTTTAATCGGCAAACAGGCAAACGAATAGTTTCAACAACTTCTTCTTGTTTGATACATCTGATGCTGGGACATTTTAAAACATTTGAAATGATTGTAAACTACATTTCGTTACCATTTATTTGTAATATGGAGTTCATTGACACTGTTTAAAAAAGAGCATAAGTAAGTATTTGTTATTTTATCTGAAACAATTAAAAAATATATATTCACTGTACAAGGGTCATTTGAAAAGTTTCCGGCCTTTTTAAGAAATACACATATTTCGAACGAAAACAAAATTTCTTTCTCGATTTAATCTCTTTGCAACTCGAAACATTTTGTCCAACGCTGGACCGAATTCCGCTGGATTTTTTTGATAAAAAATGGCTAAAACACTCTTGCGACATGTCCGCCCGTATGCGCTTTTGGTCAATCGTCAACAAGCACGTCACCGGACGTGTGGATAATTTTCTCATATCCAAATCTTTATTTAAAATCTTGTGCACCCTTTCATATGATATCCCACAAGCCTCAACAATATACTTAAAGTCAATCAACGATCCTCCATCATAGTTTGATGCACTAAACTGACCATTTTCTCAGTTGTAGCGGTTTTCGAGTGCCCGGAAGGTTCCTCGTCTAATGTCCTCGTACGACCACGTTTGTACTCGGCCAAATAAAGTGGAGGCTTCACAGGAGTCTTCTTCATTTTCAAATGAAGGAATTTTAACACTTTTGCGATACTCAGTTTTCTTAATTAACAACTTTGGAAGAGTGCCATAGACAAAGTAAAGATCAGAATGACTTGATTTTTTTTTCGGTTTAAACATACCCGTAATCTCAGAACGAACCGAAATGCTATTGAAATCTCCAGATCATCTCATTGTTTTGCTAATCAGAAGAATATAACAGTACAACACATTATTAATTTCTTTAAAAATTTAGATTTAGTTTTTTATCATAATATTGACAATTAGTATTTTTTTAAATTATTTTATAAAATATTACGATTATCTTAGTGGTCATCATTTATGTTTGTGAGCACCCCTCTTTCTCTACCTTGATAAAGAACCCAATTTTACGATGTTTGAAATCCACCTGTCATCCGGCAAAGGTACATTGACATTAGGAGAAAATAGATTGAAAATTTTACGCCAAAGGCCTGGGGAAGTTCAGAATTTTTCAATTTCAGTCTGAAGTTTTCTTTTAAAGGACGAAATGAGAAGAAGTAACGATGAAGACTATGTATACTATACACAGGCAGCAAAAATATAAAATTGAATCAAGGAAGAGTGTCAAAGGACATAATTTGCAGAAGAAGTTTTCTGTTACAGGAAACAATGCCATATATGGACCATTATTTGATGAGGGACTTTTAGAAAGGAGATTCTTAAAATTGTCTCAAAGAACTTTATTGATCTACCATCAACCGCAATTTATTTTGTTTTTTTACCCTTTTTTATAAGCATTTCTTTTTCTGTCGAGAAAAGAAATTGTATTGCGTCTACATGAAGCCGTTGGACTATAATAATATATGGGGCGTAAAGACAAAAATCGTGAGAAACAGAAGTATTTAGATAAACTTCTGTAGTAAGTAAAAACACGGTATCTTTATTGAGACCAAGGAAGATATTGTGTTTTTACTTACCATAGCATGCTTACTTAATGATAGTATATTTAGAGAGTATATTTCACGTTTCGCGGTAGTAGATACTAGATACGTCCTGTATCACCCTGGTAAAAGACCTGTATTTAGAATCATTGCTTGAAAAGTCATAAACCGTTATCGCGATTAATGTTTGAGTCAATATGCCGTGTTGCGCTTCCTTCTTCCTCAGCACAAATTTCGAAGAGCGTTACGGTGTGCATCATCATGGCAAATGTGTACATGGTGATGATTTATGTAGAAGTGATACCATATTGCAAGCGCTAATCCTCTTATATAATGTGGTTTTCTACGTTTTGTTTTGATGTAGCCTTTTAATACAGGATGCTTAGAAAGATTGGGCTTAGCCTCTATTATTTTTTATGTTATTTTCCAAATTTCAATTGTCTTTGTATGTAGGCGCGCTCGATGCGTTTTGGGCCTTCCTGAAACATTAGCTAAAGAAGGAAAAATACTCCCGCTCATAAACGAAACGCACATAAATAAAAACCATGCAATTATTCATCAAACATTTATACACGTTGTTCGGACACTCATACGATTGGGAATTGAATCACACGAAGAAACAAAAAACTTTTTTTCTATCTGAGCAATTAGAGCATATCCATTTTTTAAATTTATTATTCCATTTTTTATACAATTAAAGGGTTAAATAATTTTTGGAGACGGTTATAAGCTTCGAAGCACTTTCAAAGACATTAAACAGCTTATGTTTAACCCCTACTGAACGATTTTTTTCCAAATTTTTCCTAAAAATTCCAACTTTAGACTCAATCTATTCGAAAACGTAAGCTCAAATCTAAAAAAATTATGCAACAAATCGACTGTGAATGTGAAATCGATTAACCAGTTTTACGCTTGAACTACGAGTTACCAAGCGACGCGACGTGTATTTCATTCGTATGGTAGTTAATCTGCATTTCCGGGTCCAGAAATAAATTTCTAAGATCTTGGCAACGGTGCTCTAAAATCAATAGTAAACAAAAATAAAATAAAAAATCGAACTATTCCATTTTAGTACAAGGTAGGGCAAAAGTATTGTCATAATATGAATGTTAGATACTTTTTTCAAATGCCGTCAATTGTCATTATGCTTTGTCATTTAAGTTGTAGGTAGATAAAAAAATTGTTTAAAATAAGCAACAGAGCAATACACACCGGAAGAATGTGGAATTATTGTTACTGCTTATTTGACCAATTTCCGGTCTGTTGTCAAAGCACAAGACATTTGCAAAAAGTATGACATAACTTTTGCCACTATTTGTATATTGTAATACGTATTATAATCTTCAATTCATTTTGCAACACAATGATTATAGTTCTCAGCATAGGGCGCAATAAAATCAAGCTTTCTACGGTAATTCTATTGAGCAGAATAACGTGACAATTATCCCTGGTTCATCATACTTTCATCACCTCAACGCGTTCAAGAAATACAAATAAAATAGCAAGTCGTTGGTAAGCGTATCACGGCCTCCAACCGGAAAATCTGGCTTGCAAGATCTAGTGCTCTTTTTGCCGTAATATGTATCGGGTACGCATGCCTTTACCCCGGTCACATCGGCACCGAGTCAACGCCGTGGGCAGAAGGTACGCTGCGTACTGTGTGATAACGACAAAGGATGTGTTACATTTATACAGATTTATGAAAGACTAGATAACGGACGCGCAAAGTTTAAAACGTGTCTCCACTATAAAGAATCTTGGAATCATGTTTGATGGTAGGCTGATATTTTTTTGTTTATATTGATTCTCATAATTTTATTCAATTTCTTAGTTAGGAGTAGACTATAATGTGGGTATGTAATTTGGTGTCCACGCCAGATAAAGTATTCCCTCATGTTGAGAGAGTTCAAAAGAAAGTTCTGAGATTTCTCTAGATGAGGAAGTATGGCTACTACCCGTAATTCTCTCCCATTTTCTTCTCTATAGGTACCAACATTATTTTGGGTTTTCTCGGAATGAACCATAGATGTGTCAGAAGAGACGAACACATTACCACACATTTCTTCAGACTGATTCGAACTGGACTCCGTCACCGACAGCATAGACTGTTCTATCTCCTATCCTGCAGGACTAACTTGCCAATGGTCATGCCGGTGGGGAAAGCAATCTTGATGTAGAACAGAATCAATTCGGATATCAACTTATTTAGCATCAATGAAGTTGCCTATAAAAGGCAAGTTCTGTTACTACTAGTCTATTTGATACCCACTATTTTGATTTGTGTGATTCTCGTTTCCAAATATATTTAAAAACGAAATAAAATTAACAATTTTCTGACGTTTTTTTTACATAGTAAACTGAATTGAATGAAGGCATATGCCTATTATCAGTAACAACTTGAAGCAATCCGTTGCTTGAAACGGTGTTGATAACATGCACACCCAATTTCTACCGATTTATAACAAGTTTCTCGTAAACTCTTAAATATTTAAATTTTAATTTATATAAAATACAACGTTAATTATATTAAATTCCCTCGATAGAAAAAAAATCGCAAAGTAAGCTCCGAAAATTATTAAAAACAGATTTAGTTCTGTTATTTATTATGTTATAGGCATGAAAAATTCACAGTGTATCTTTAAATGTAACTTAAGCATTTGTCTAGAGATTTTTTCTCTATTTTTTTCTCTAACGAGTCGTGTTTAATTTAATATTTTCAACATTTTCGATTAATAATTATCATTTTTTAATATAAGCGCGCTCCCTCTAACATTCGTATTTACATATCTCCTCTCTATAACCCTCTCCGAACGCTTACTACGGGGCCTGAACAGCCAGTTACATCATGGCCTTCGTTTCTATTTCTTTTTTTTTAAAGAAAATCAAACATATCCGGGTTACGAATTTAACCTGAAAATATTTGAAAATCTCCTACTACCAGCACAGTAAGCGGAAAATGTTGCTTGTGTTGTTATGAAGGACTTAGTCAGCAGAGGAATTGAACACACTACGCCTGGGTGGGACCCCAACGTGATGCCGATTCAGCCACTGACCGGTCATCTTCCTCTACTTCTTCTTCCCCTTCCCTTAAATGTTGAGGCTCCTGTGAAGTCACATTTTAAGTGTGTACTGAAAATCCAACTGTGCCCCTATTTCTGCATTTTGTGTTATAATGTTGGTGTAGTAAAGCAAATAAATAAAATTGAAAAAATAATATATGGAAATCTAACGTTGGATAACTTCATTGTGTCAATTAAATAATATCTTTACATTTCTAATCTGACATCAAACACTTCTCAGACTTATTGACAAACAAATTCTTTCAAAAGAATTCCATTTCGATACATTATGCTTTTTCTAGAACAGATTTAAATATTTAAACAAATTATTTTTCAAGTTCTGTTGTTAAAACAATTCCTGAGAAATAAAAACACACCTAAATTATAATATTATTTGCATTAGGTACTTATTTACTTTTTGTGCCGCTTTCCTTTGAGTGTCTTATGTGTTTTCATTTACAGAGTATTATTAAAATATTTTACTCTACGATTTCAATGTAATGCTATATGTAACGGACTTACTGCTCCGGGCTCGGCCGCGGTCGCCCCATATTAAAATTTGATATTTGCCCTGTTGTTAAATTGAAGAATGTAAAATGCTGATGTGTGAAAAGATAAATTGTTATAACCCTCTGTTTGTAAAATGATGTAAAATGTTTTTGTGATCTTATAATAAATGAACGTCGGAGCTTGGCTAGAGGTATACGGGCAGAGAAGTATTGTGAGAGCTGGTAAAATCATAATTTAATTCGGGTACGATTGTTAGAACCGTGCCAAAACGTAGTGGGAAGCGGTGCGCCATGCGCCATGCGCCGTCATAGCGTCACAAATGACCGGTGGTACGCCGTCATTACGTCCCACGGGCGCGGTTCTGAGGATCGTGCCCAAACAAAGGAAGGCCGTGATCACGTTCGACCATGGCCCGAAACTACCGGCCGAGCGGCGGTAGACGGCCCGGCGGGGCGCCGCCATAGCGTCGCAATACGGCTCACGGATTCCAGGAATCAAAGAGAAAGTGGGCCCGTATGCGCGTCGTGCGCCCGCTGGCGGCTATAAAACGGGCGACAGGCCCTCAAAACGTCAGATCTCCAGAAACCACCACCAGCTCTACATCTCTCTCTCTGCTCTGCCCTCTACCTCGCTCCGACTTCTGACTCTGCTCGCCTTCTTTCACTCTGACCCCCGCCTCACCCTGGACCACGGACTGCCTACCCCTTCGGACCAGACTCGGAATCAGCTCAAGAACAAGCGACAAGTAATCGGACCAGCTCTACAGCGGCTTCAGAGACGGCCCTGTTCTACCCCTCCACGCCACTGAAGGAAGACATCTCACGCCTCCACAGATTGGGATCACCGGCCCTCATTTACAGTCTTATGTGTCACACGATTACGTCTGATACACTATACGTTTTATTTGTTATGATTTTTCAACATTTTTTTTTGTTAAACAAAACGTTGGACTCTTCTTTGCATTTAGATTTCTTTGATACTTCTTTTTACTTGTGTTTCTTTAGCCAATTATTTTGTTGTATATAACTGGGACTTAATGCTAGAAGTGCCTAAAAGTGCCGAAATTGAGAAAAGCTCAGGAACGATAATTGTTTTGATTTCTAGGCGTAATCAATATTTTGATCTACGACTTCGACTAGAACATTAACGTAGATATACCTTAGCGTTCAAATACAGGACGTTTTCGAGTACATGCTGTTTTGTTCCTAAATCAAAATGCCAAAACTGACACATGTAGCGTTAAACCCCAGTTCATCACTTAACAAACTAAGGATGGGTTGTTTCAGAGAATTTGAACGATTAATCAAATTTCAAAGTTATTTTCAAGTTCTATAAAGGTTCTATTCAAGTTCTGTTATTATTTTAGTTTTATGAAACAACAGGCCTATAATAATATAATAACAGAACTTGAGTAGAATCTTCACAGAACTTGAAATTCAACTTCGAAATTTGATAACGTGTTCAAATTTTTCAAACCCATCCTAAGTAACAAACTATTACGCCGTTTCCCCGCAGGGGTAGGCAGAGAGGACGATCCGCCAAACAACTCGGTCTTGGAACTCTCATTCTTATTTATCAATCATCTCACACATACTCTTCTACTATTCTGACACTTGACATGGCCCGACTCACGTATATAGTTCACATGATCATGCCATGTCTTATTCGACTTCTTTACACTCCTTTCTTTGTTCCTTCGCTCTACATTCCCAAAAATTCCTTAATTCTCTGATCAACCTTAGATTCTTTACGAATCTACAAATTTCTCATACGATCATACATGATTTTACCACACATCTGCCTCAGGGATCTCATTTCGACAGCATTCAGTCTACATTCATACTTTATCAGCCAGTCCCATATCCCATTGCCATACATCGGGGGCCAGCACCGTCCCAGGTACCAGCACTCCATTGTGGCTTCTTTGGACAACTTTAATATATTTAAAATTATTTGTTTACACTCTACACTCTGTAATAAACAATAAATATTCTCCTGATCATTTATCATTATCCTGGTCATGGTGGTTTAATGTATCGGTTTGTTAATGTCTGTAATTATAAAATTTCACGTATTTTATAAATAGCTGTTAAACATTATACCTTCTGTTTGTAATGTTTTTTTGTTTGTTGATTGTGGTAGATTTTATGTTAAGCAAGACCATTTACTGAGACTTGTAATTGTAAATTGCTTAAAAGAATTTTAATTAGGAATTTATACAATAATTCTAGTCAAGTCCTATCATTATTCAAGAATTCTGTCATCGTCTTTCTGCATCCTGTACAATTAATTCTCCTAAAGCACAGTGCACAACCGGCGACGTTTATGTCAACGTCTTGTCGGACGGAGGTCACTCGGGTTGGTTAACCGCAAACGGGGAGCTCATTATTGATTCACGGATTAATATGAATTACTGGATTACTTCATTACTTGATTACCTGAGTAATTTCCGCGCGATAAAGAGCAGAACACGCGGAGGTGATAAAATTACGATTTCTACTGCTTACGCGCACAAGTAATGTGATACAACAAAATCCCACTCTCATTTAAAAGTCATAACATTATTGACTGAACAATAAAACCACATATATATAATTCTTTTACAAAGAACACGATTTAAAATAAGTTTTTTATCATCCACACTACTAAATTTTAATAATATGTAAATGAAATCCTTAGCACGGGAGATCTCAGTGGGGATATCATTATATCTGTTTGTTACAGCAACACAAAATAAGATAATAAAACTTATAATTCAAATGAGATTTGAATTGAAATAAGATCCCTGGGGTGCATGTGACGTAAAAACATGTATGTTGGTGTGAGAAATGTGTAGATCCGCATAGAATGTAAAGCTGATGTAAGCGTAATGAGTAAGATTAAGAATGGGAAGCTTAGATGGTTCGGGTATGTAGAGCGAATGAACGAAGAAAATAGTGTAAGGAGAATATAATATACATGACGCAAATATGAACTGTAGAAAAAGTCGGGAACGCCCGAGGAAGACATGGCACGATCAAGTTAATCAGATTCTTGAATTGGGTCATGTCGTACGTCTGAATAATAGAAGGGTATATATGAGAGGAGACGATGAATGTGAATGAGGCAAGGAGTGTGTTCCAAGACCGAGTTTTTTGGCGGTCCGTCTTCTCTGCTTACCCCTGCGGAGAAATGTGACAGTTAGTTATAATTCAAATGCAGTTATTTTTGAAGTAAATATATTTTCGTGAAGAATTTAATGAATTGAGGTTGCAGTTGGTATAGTAGAGGGAGTTTGAATTGATCAATTGAATGAACTGTAATATCAAGCACATATAAAAGGTCATAGGGGCAGTTTTACTACTTTGCGATATACGTTAGTTGCTGAACTGTCTATAAATGACGTTGAAAATGTTAATGGGAAATGCATAATCGTTAAGCAGTTGAGTCGCTCTGTTGATTGGCGCGTTCTGATAGGCAGAACTTCTCACTTTTCAAGTATTAAAAAGTGCATGGGATCTTCCGCGAGTATACTTGTTAGGCACAAACAAGTTAACCTCTTTCAATATAAGTGGATTAAGTATAGTTCCAGAGAGTAATAAATTATTTTAAGCAATAATTAGTCGCTTGTAGTATTATCAACACAAAAATGAAAATATCTCATTTAGATATTTTCATTTTTAAATATCTCAAATAGAACAGACGCCTTCAACAGGCGACCAATTATTGCTTATGCTTATTATCATTAGTTTATCATAAAAAAAATAATACCAGAGAGTATTTTAATCTAGGATGTTGAAATTGAGCATTCCTGGACAAGGATGTACGGAGAAACCTTACTAAAATGAAATTTGATAATTTGATAATTTATTAAAAATCTTGTCAAATTATTCGTTTTCCTGTTAAAAACATGACTTGCCTATAACGAATGAATGAACAAATTTCAAACAAACTTTCAGTAAATCACGAAAATGTTATTAGGAAGTCGGATCACGTGTTCTTCAAAATAATAATATTTTTTATCTCGTCCATTATATTTATACGGAAAAGGGCACCTGCGTGAACAAGTTTTCTGATATATTTTGAATGACTTATATTTTATTAGCTAATGCTCATGCAGTCAGATTTTTAACAGTATCTTGATTTAAAAAGCCATAATCGCTTTTCCCCGTGTGGATACAGGAATGGATATTAATTATACTCTCTCATATTTGGTTAACGCATAAACCTCTTTTGTACTTTTTCCATTTATAGGATATAATTTTGTTCAGAAGGGGCCTTAATAATGGAGCCATATTCCTGGGTACTGCAAAAAAGTGCTTAATATACTATCCGTATTGCGATGCTATTAGTAAATGATCTCGCATTACGAAGAACAAAATCAAGCGACTTGTTGGCGCGGGAGATAATGTCAGATATACGGGATTTGAATTATACATATGTTGTTTTATATTGACCTGTTTTATTTTATGTTATGTAAGTATGTATATACGTTCAAAGATATATATGTCTCCGGTATAAGTGCGTTTAAATGAGCTATAAAGACAGATACAAGCCTTATAAAGTAGGGCATCAGCAGGAAACATTACCAATGCTAATCAGATTGCAGGTAATTGCGTTCTACTGCTAAATTAACCGCATTTCAACACGATGATTTCAATTAAGATTCCATAAAAATACCCGTGAAGTTTAATGCATTTTTATGAAGTACCTTATCGTTATCGTAGTCATTTCCAATTTAAATGGGACATTCCAATAAAAAATATTTGTGAAAGACAGAGCAGATTGTTTGCAGATTATACAAACTGGAGTGTTTCGTTCCTGTGAATATTTTTTACCTATCACTCGCAGAATCAACTCTACGATATGGAATTACCACTTGGGGACATTGTTGCAAAAACTAATTAAAATTAAATTGTTATAACCAAGTTCGACTATATGCCAACCGTCCAATGACTGACAATACAACAATATGTCATGTCAAATGATCTGCATAAAGGAAAGTATATAATATATGTTTCAAGCTGTTAATTAATACCTCCATAATTGAGAATAACTCTCGTTTAGGGGGGAGTGTCGTCATGAGTTTTGTACATTAAATAATTTTAGGAATTCTACCATACATATAAACTTCAAATTATGAACATATGTGTACAGAATAACAGATGTCTATCCGCTAATAATGGCAAAATTAAATAATTATATAACAGAAAATAAATAAATATTAAATTACTGTCTCCATACATATTTAACACTGATCTTTTATACAATATTACATCACACAACCAAATAAGTTTGAGGTAAAGTGAATTGTAAGTTTATTCTTTAAACTTTCATTTTTTTTTTCAGCTTGGTTTGTCAAAATTATTAAAATAAGTATAAAATATCTATTATATTGTAGTTTAAAAAAATATATACACATTATATTTATAAAAATACTTGTTTGGTTTTGGTATGAGAATACGCCTAGTTCCTATCGGAATGTAATTTATCCAGTTCCTACCAATCCCTAACCATCATCTTGATGGAAAATTGTTTGAAATTTGGAACAATGGCTGTTATAATTTGCTAAAAATACCATATCTTTAGGTACTTGTCCCTAACGGTGTGAACTTGTCTATGATAAGAAATAAAACCTCTTCCGTTTTGACAGCCTAGCCAAGTGCGTTGTTTCATTCAGAACTTAATTAATATTAACAATGGCAATGATGCAGTGCAAATTCGAGTGCATTTGTTTTGGAAACGAGAAGACAAATGGTACTTCAATAATGTTGTGATTGAACTCACTATATTGTGATTGTGTTGTAGTGGTAAGTGATTGGTCATCCCGTTATCCCCTTTTCCTTGTTCATTCCTACACATACTGTCACCCAATTCCAACAAACATCTATTTCGTTTCGTTTTAATTAATTTACAGTCCATCATTCATGTTCATCTGAAGTTGTATTTTGGCAGCAGTTTCGGGTGCAATACTAAGACATTAGGACTGGTAGGTTTAATTTAACAATAATCAAATATCAATGGTTGCAACTCTGGTTCAATGAACTCGGATTAGATATAAGTTTCACAGTCAAAATAAGAACTGATTGTGTCAAGAATTCAGACAAGCGATAAAGTTCTTAACTATTCAAAAAATCTACAGTAGCGACACCACCAGCTGAATAGTTAAGCGTGTCGACCTGCGCTAACGTTCAAGCTTGCCTGTTGACTAAATGACTAGTTGTATTTAAGTAAGTAGCCGTAGAAAATGAAAAATTTACCAAGAAAAATCGATTTATTTACCACGGCGATGGCAGATAGCAACACTCTGACGTGAAATGGACACGCCTCGACGCGCCAGAAGCTTTTCTTGAAAGTGTTAAAAGCAATGCTTACTTCAAGTTGTTATTTGCTCAACACGTTCAGACAAATTCGATTCTACATTTCTAGCGGAAAATCCATTATCTTACGCTTTTTACGAGTGAATATACACAAAATTTGAGATTTGCCTTATAAACGTGCGTAGCGCAAACGTAGAATTGACTAAAGTTGTTAGTTTAAATCAGTAGGTACCTACCCATGTATATACTTAATCACATTTTAACGCGCTTCTTGGGTTAAGACTTATCATAAGTCTTATCCCAAAGACTCCTGTATTATAAAGATTTTTTTTAATATATGAATTCCGTACAAGTTTCCCAACCGTCTGGAGGAGGGCTATTTTTTCAGGCTGAATTAATGGGGAAGTGAAGGGACAGAGGAAGCTGGGGAATTACCTATCCAGATCTGGTCACCAATCAAGACTTGATGATTTCATAACTGAGCTACAACAAAAGACCGAGAAGTAAAGTCGGCTAAAACGATGAAATAAATTTTAAGGCGTTTTCTAAAATATTGCAATGTTTGCTAGCAAATTGAAATAATTCCGTTTATTTAATTTTATTGTGATAAGGATTGTAATACAAAACGTAATAATTTTTAAATTCCAACACGGCAAGAGTCTTACAAACTAATCACGGGCATGAAATAATAATCGTTTCAGACAAATGAACGTTTTCATTAGACAGTATAACAGCAAAATATCTGCTCCCGTGTAAAGCTTGAATAAATGAATTTATATTAAATTTTATGCTAAAATTAGATAGTCAAGGCAAAGAATATTCAAAATGTGTAAGGCCTGTTTTTTAACTCGTGGAATATGCCTTTCCACCAAAGATAATTAAAATGCCTAAAACAAATTTTTGGAAAAGCCCTTAGTAATTTAAAATATGGCTTGAAATCAAAATCATAAACAAATCACGGAGTATATTAAAATCCTTACATTTTTTAAACATATTTTGTAAAATTTGTCGAAAATTTAATTTGAGGAATAATATTTTTATGATGAAGAAATTGTTTATATTAAACTAGTTCGTTTATAAATAATTGAAAAATTTAGAAAATTAAATATATATTTCAACAATAAATGAAGATAAAATTTGTCTCGACGCCATGTAGTACTCGTAAGTAGGAGATTTAGCATTTAGGCATTGAGAAATGTGCCTTTCCTTCAAAAACAATTTTGGTTTTTTCAGGTGAAAAAATCTATTAAGCATGAAAAATACCAGTACATATTATTTGACGGGCTATAGTAAGCTGACGTAGCGTAATGGTAGAGCAGCTGACTGGCATTTCCCGTCGGCGGCATGTATTTTTTTCTAGGAAGATTTTTAAATTTTATATGGGTGTTTCAGGCTAGTAATTATTGCTTATAAGTTAGCTTGCAAGTTATTTTTAATTTTGAAAACACTCAATTTAACTTTAAAGCAAAACTTGAAATTTCTGAATTGTGAATTAATTATTACGTGGTGAGACCAACAGGCTTATAAAATTGAAATGTGAATATTTTATGTAAAGTTTTTTTTTGTTTTTTTTTCGTTTCATTAGAAAAATTATAAAATACAAAACAAACATTCCAGGAAATATTAAAAAATATAAATACATATGTTGTCAGCAAAAATCCCATGCAGTCAGAACCCATGCATCGGTAATACCATAATTTTTAACATATTTCTATGATTAAAGATTTTAAAGTTATACATAAAATATTGTTACCATTACATTCTTAGGACGAGTTATTTCGCAGAATTTCATAATTTCAATTCTGTGGAATAACTTGTCTGATATACTGATATAACAACAGAACTTGAATAGAATCTTTACAGCACTTGAAAATCAATTTTGAAATTTCATGAATTGTTCAAATTATGCGAAACAAAATGTCATTAGTTTTACATGAAAATTTTATTAAATGGAGGTATAAACGTGATAAATCTAAACAAAAGTTTAATTCTGTCAAAGAGTAAAGTCTTGTGAATGTTAATGACGACGCCATAGCTCACGATTCGAATGTTTTTTTATTGTTTCAGATAAACAGATCTCAGTTTTATAATTAATATGAGAATTTTCTGTTTTTTATGCTTCCCCGCTTTTGACAAAGGTTCGTTGAAAAAAAAAGATTTCGGTAATATTTTTGATGTCAAAATCGAGTTCGGTAGCCTGCCGTAAATTAACCCTCTTTTTGGAGTGAAATGTCAACCTACAAGCGATAAAACTGATTGGGACCTACACACTACACATCTCATATCGTCAGTCTGAAAAATAAACCCTTTTTGTTACTACAGCAATGGCGTCAGTCGCAGGCTACCAACTAACTGAATGCGTCTGATAACTTCAAAGTACCCGCATAAACAAAAATGTCAAAAGAATAATAACAAAGAATTTTGTACATAACTCTCTCACTTCAGAATACGAGTAGACTATACTGCTTTACGAAGCCAAACAGTGAATATAACGCCAGCACACATCACACTGATTCACACACGATGCCTTTGCTCTAAATACCGTTTGTAAAGATAGTGGAATTTGTCAAACGAAGCCTCCGTTTCTGCATAGCATCATTTGGGGCATCAGACCAGAGGTGGCTGCCAAATTCAACAGTGGGGCGCATTGCGATTTGTACAGAGTCAGCAGTTATGTACTATTAGAGTATCTCAGGCCCTGTACCTGTACAATATGAATTGTTTAAATTATAGGATTTAAAATGTCGGGTACGTCCTGGTGGCGTATTTCTTTCTCAGTGTTCAATATGAGGCAGTTCTGCCATTAAATACGCACGGATATGTTACGCTTATTCTTTTTCTAAATTCGTGCGTTGCAAACTTATGAACGATTGGAGGACGTGCGCCTTCAATTGAACACGAGTTTAGAAAAAGAATTAGCGTAACAAACCCGTGCGTGTTTCAAGATAGTACTGACTCCCGTTGAACACGGAAAAGGAAATATGCTTCCTGGTACACTATGGTATGCGTTATTATTACAAAGTGCGAATTCGTTGAATGTAATAGCTTCACATCTTTCGAAAGAGATACTGATGGGTACAAATTAGAGAATCTTCCACCTGTTGATCAAACAAGAAAATCAGCGTTTCAATTAATTCAGAAAACATTTTGAATCTTTTGTGTAGCCAATTGATTAGCATTCATTGTTCTCTTGTTACGTATTGTGTTCAAACTGATACGGAAGTTGATAACACTAATAACTGTATTGGATGCAGCTTTACGATAAACAAGTTAATGTAATACGAAAAAAACACAAACCTACTGTAACCGTTTTCTTTGTCATCCATATTTTTTATTTACCCCTTTATACGCCCATGGGACTTTTACACTGGGTACGTGAAATGGTAATCATTTTTACACGAGGGTTAGTAATAAACAATGGTTGCATGCAATTATTACTAACTTTACATTGGTTTACAATTATTAGATCAAATAATATAAATTTCTTAGACATAATATTCTGATATGACTTAAATGTTTATGTGTGTTTTAAAAATCGATTTAGTCTAGTTGTGTCTATTCCATTTGTAGGTATATTCATTTGCTAAACTATTTGTTTGTGAACGGTGACGTTGGAAAAAGTCCTTATGCCTAGTGTGTCAAGTTGGTCCTCTTATACTGACTAGACTGATTTCTTCCTTTTCACATATTCTACCGATGTCGGCAGTTCATTTCAGATAGTCTTGTTTGAGGATAACCATGTGCCGACTAGGAACACATGACAAAATGTAACATTCTTCTTCAATACATACACAACCAACAATCAGATACACTCACTAACCAACATGATGCATACTATTAATAATATATTTACCGACTCTTGATAGCATTAAGCGTTATCTGCACCAGCACTTTGCAGAAACATACAAATTATAATAGCTTTGGTAATGTAGTTTTATTGATTTTATTTTATTTATTACAAGATTACAAAATTACAATTACATTAGAAAATGATTACAAATGTAACTGAGCAATTGTAAATGAACAAAGTTATAATGTTTTATTCCCAGTGAGTTTACAAAACTCATTTCGGGAAAGACAACATTAGATAAAATATAAGAAAACATAAATACATTAAAATAAATAAACGCAGAAGTTATTTTGAGGAATTAATTCAAATAAAAATATTCAAAGAAAGAATGTGTCAGTCATTAATAAAACTGCTGAGGAAATAGCTTTTAAGAGCTTTTGCCAATGTTTGTTTGTTCGTTGCCGGAAGTTTTAGATTACTAGGTAATGCGTTGTATTGCTTCTGTGCAATGTATTGTAAGGATATGTTTTTTTTTTTTTTTTTTTTTTTTTTTTATATTTACTCCACACAGGAGGCCCTGAAGAAAATAATTTCCCTCGGGGCCTATGTCATCATTGGGGATGCTGTGTGGAGGGTCCTTTTTTGGAGAGGAAGGAGTGAACATGGGTCTTGAAGAGTCCCATGTTGTAGGAGGGAGGAAACACAGAGGCCGGCAGTTCGTTCCACAGCCGAGCTGTTGAACTTAAGAACGAATCGTAGAAGCGACCCGTTCTCATGTGACAAGTGTCAACTGTGTACAAATGTTGGGCGCGCGTTTGGCGTGTATCCCGACTACGAACCGGTGCCGAAGGGATCAATGACGCTAGTTCCTCAGAGCATCTTCCATTGTAATACCGATAGAACAAGGACAGCATACCTACTTGACGCCTGTGCTCTAAAGATTGCAGTCCGTTTGTTAAGATTGGGGAATCTATCAAACGGACCGCCCGTTTCTGCACAGAGTCAAGGGTTTTTTTCAGGTATTTTGGGGCTCCAGACCAGAGATGGCTGCCAAATTCGACAGTAGGGCGCACTTGCGATTTGTACAGGGTGAGCAGTTGTGTACTATTAAAGTATCTGCGGGCCCTGTACAGTACGCCCAGCTTTTCGTTGGTGGTCAGAGGGGTGACTGTGCGGGCTGGGGTAACCTCCACCCTGCCTCCGACCTCCTGACGCTTCTTTCCCCTAGGTTCTTTAGGGTTTTATCCCTCTTTTTCCAATACTTATCTTCAGGGCACCACCGGGTGGTCGGCTAAGGGGTGTGGAAGTCCTGACCTGCACCAGTCGCCCCAACCACCACCAATTTCTCAACAGGACTGCCAGTCGTGGTTCGGCGAAACTCCCCCTTCACTCTATTGTTTATTTTACTTTTATGTGTTTACAGGTACTGGAGTGTGTCCCCTCCACCAACTATCTGCCTGACACTTAATCTTGATTTTTTTGTTGTTTATTTTTCTGTGTTGTCCTTTGTTTAGTACTTGTAAGCGCTTGCATACCGCTTCATAACACCGTATGCGGGGACTTTGAAGGCCTAGCTTCATTTATATAAATTGTAGAGCCTTTTATTAAAAAAAAATAGATTCATGCGAGAGCTCCGAAGGGGTGACCATAAGTCACCTATACCGGGGTGGGACAGGGTGGGTGTACCTTCAAAGTACGCCCAGCTTCTGAGAGGCCAACTTTACTCTGGCTTCGATGGAGCCCCCGTACCTGAGCTGGTCACTTATAGTTACACCAAGCATATCAATGGAAGGCCTGTTCGGAAGATTGTTTCCGTTGAAGGAGACTAGATTATCATTTGGATTCCTTTTAGACGTAATCAGACAGGATTGGGTCTTTGAAACATTAAATTCGACGAGATTATTTTTACCCCAGGAGGAAATACTCTCGAGATAACCGTCCATTCTCTGCTTCAAAGCCCTCCGAGCCGTTGGAGTTTGTGTGCCCTTTGGGGGCTTGTCAAACAAAAAGCTATCATGAACTGTACTGTCATCCGCGTAACAATGAATCGGTGCACATGTCAAAAGGTCATTGATGTGCAACAAAAACAAAGTCGGAGACAGAACCGATCCCTGTGGGACGCCAGCATTTATGGAGTGCGAGGAAGAGGTGAAACCGTCAGCAACTGCCTGAATCGACCTATCCCTTAAAAAGTCAGCAATCCACGTACACAGGGATGCGGGAAGTCCGTAAGAATGCAATTTGTTGACAAGTCCTCGGTGCCAGACCCGGTCAAAGGCCTTGGATATGTCTAGTGCGACCGTTTGGGTCTCACCGTGACGTTCCAGGCACCGCCCCCAAACATGCGTCACATACGCGAGAAGATCACCGCACGAGCGGTTCCGCCGGAATCCGTATTGACGGTCGTTGATAATTTTGTTCTTCTCGAGGTATGTGAGCAGTTTGTCGTTGATCACACGTTCCATCACTTTGGACAGAACTGATGTGATCGCTATGGGGCGGTAGTTGGCCGGGTTGTAGCGGTCACCTTTCTTGGGAATAGGGTGAATGACCGCTTTTTTCCAACCAGAGGGCACAGTGCCACACTTCAGGGACATTTTGAAGAGCTTTGTCAAAACTGGAACTATTTCTGCAGCACACCTCTGCAATACCAGGGCAGGTATTCCATCAGGTCCACTAGCTTTGTTAACATCGAGCCCCCGTATGACGTGGAGTACATCCCGATGCCGGATCCTCAGCTTTTTCATATAGAAGCCGCAGTGAGGAACCGACGGCGGAACAGCACCCCCGTCGTCGAGGGTCGAGTTTTCCGCAAACATTTTCCCTAATAAGTTAGCCTTTTCGGTGGCGGTGTTTGCTAGTGAGCCGTCAGGTCTGGTAAGAGGTGGCAAACTGGGTTTGCAAAAATTTCGACCTATTGAGCCCGCAAGCGACCAGAATGCTCTGCTGCCATGCGGGCAGGCAGCCAGCTTTTTGCTGATATGCAGGTCGTGTTCGAATTTCGACCTATTGATGATTCTCTTGCATTCCTTTGCCGATTTGTTGTATGCTGATCTGCTTTCGGGCGTTTGAGATGTGTTGTAGGCTCGGTAAGCCGCGTTTTTTCGTCGGACTGCTTCGGAGCATTGTCGACTGAACCACGGCTTTGAGCCCACACCAGTTTCTTTAGTAGTCGATTGTATGAAGCCATCCATCGCCGATTTGATGACTTCACCAATCTCCTGGGCACATCTTGAAGGGTCCGAAGTCCGAAAACAGCTGACCACGGAAAAGCGTTGAAATGGGCCCGCATACCGAACCAATCTGCTGACCTATAGTGCCACACTTTTCTCCTCAGCCTCTCATTGGTTGGTCTGAGGCTGACGGGGATTGATGTCGTCACTAGGCAGTGGTCAGATGATCCTAGAGGCGCTGTGACGTCAATCTTATAACCGTGTGGCACAGTAGTTAAGAATAGGTCTAACAGATTGGAGCGGTGAGTCTGGACATCAGGAACCCTTGTAGGCTCCTGAACCAATTGCTCTAATCCGTAGCAAATGGCAAAGGATTCCGCCTGTCGGCCAGCCGAGTCCGTTGGGCCTGAGAACTTCAACCATGGTTCGTTATGAACGTTGAAGTCCCCCAGAACAATAAACTCGGCCGAAGGGTAGCGGGGCAAGAGATCATCAATAGTATCGCTCAAATGTTTGAAGAGCTCGGAAGTGTCTGATTCGCTATGGTTCGGTGAGCGGTATAGACATGCGTAGAATCTTGCCGTACTGGCAAGATTGACGCGCACCCACATTACGTCGAGTCTGGAGTTTTCCAGACTCAATAGTCGCACACAGTTGACGTCAACTCGACTATAGAGGCAGACTCCTCCTTTCAGTCGGAATTTGCTTGCGAGGGTAAAGCCCGGGCAGTCCAGATAGGAGGAGTCTGGCGGCTCGGCTATCTGAGTTTCGGATAGGAAAAGAAGGTTGGGACGTTGGGACAAAAGATGGTGATGGACGGAATTTAAATTTGTGTGCAGGCCGCGAATGTTGGCAAAATTTACCAACAGTTTTGGCCCGCACCGGGGACGCCTGCTACTCGCCGCTGTAACGATGTTAAAATTGTTGTGTTGTATGTTCATGAATTTTTTTTTTTTTTTTTTTATAAGGGTAGGAGGTGAAAGGAAAGGTCTGGAAAGGAAAGGTATGAGGGGTGGGTAGGAATCTGGGGTTCAGGCTGTCCAGGAGTGATGAGCGTTTGGTTCCAGCCCACCCACTGCGGTGCTAGGCGATAGGCTGGGAGAGTCCGGCTGGAGAGGGCATCCAATGCGCCCCAAACGCTGCTGCTGGGTCCCCTCCGGTCACGAACCGGCACAACAGCAGTGGCGGGGTTTTTTCACTCGCTGATGGGGCAGCCCACCCTTAGTCGTGAGCCTGAGGGTCGGGCCCCTGTACTATCGAGCGGCCCGGACAGCGGTAACCGGTTGTAAAGGGTCTCCCTCAACCAGCATCTCCCAACCGGCCCGCCACGCAGAAGGTGGGCCGACGCACCCGCCACCAAGACCCGGGCAAACCTTAACCCATGAACCCGGGCACCCCTGCTAAGTCACCAAACGTAGCGAACCACTTGGGGTGACCTGTGGCAGAGGTGTTGGTAATCCAATAAATGGTTCCCAGGGCGGCGGTACCCATTCCCGCCTACCAAATTGAAAATGTAAAAAAAAAAAAAATGTAGTATTGTTGTAAAATCCCGGCTGGGTGCTAAAGGAAATAAAATTAAATTAGATATATCAAAATTCATCCTCTTTTCTTCTTCGATCAGCGGCCACGAACACTCCAAATCTGTAATAATTAGCAACGCTACGAAACACGTATTGTTTCAAATTCGATAGAGCCGAATGGACTTCGGCAAACCTCGGCTGCCTTCGGCTTTTAAATAATTACATTACGGTTTGAACTCTCCGATTGATTCATTTACATTCCATAGATGATTCATAGACGCTTTAGTTTGATCAATTAATTCTCAATTTCTTTCGATTTAGTTAAAAATATTTCGAAGATTTTTGGGTTTGGATGAGATATTTTGGTGTCAAAACTAAATTAAACAGGCTTGAATGTCCTCGTTCTACCGGTATTTCAATGATGCTCCAAGGAACTAACATCACTGATACCTTTGGCACGGGTGCATATTTGGGAAAGAATATTTTTACACGGTTATCTTTTTTGTCACATGAAAACGGGTCTTTTATACGACTCGTTTCTGAGTTCAACAGCTTTCAACGGCGTTCAACAGTGAAACGATTCAACGGCCTCTTTATGTCAACATGGGACCCTGAGGGAAAATTGCTAAAATATTACATTTTTATTATAGTTGTAATCTAACTCATCGTGTAGGACGCGCTTCGTCTGGTATTTACAATTATGCTTGAATGATATTAGTTACCAGATTTTACTAATTTCCCACACAACTTCCAAATAGGCATGCCATAGTTCCATTTGATACCACACATCAGTACACCTTAATGAGAAACTACAATTCAAAATCAAAACATCGCTAGAAACGACTTCACCATCTTTGTTAATTTTCTTCTGGCTCACAAGAAGGGATTTGATCGTTCCATTTGCTTTGAGCAGGATTTTTGTGCAGCATCACAAAATAACGAAAAAAGTTGAGCATATATCTTTTTTATATACATAAAGATGAAGGTCAGTGGTTGACTTTGATTTTTATGAAAATCTTCTAGTTTATTTCGAGAATGACGAAACTAAGCATATTTGACCCTAAAAATAAGAGCAAGGTTACTGTCTATATGAGATTTTGATAAACCACCCTCATTCATTTTTCCTCTCCTTAAAACAGGATTTTGACACATCTTTGAAAGTTTTGCAAACTTAACGTTCGAAGAGGAAAATTAATGTCTACAGCTGATTTCGAAAAACTCTGCTTAACGTCCAGACAAAGCCGGGAACTCCAGCTAGATCGAAAATTAAAATAACTTCATTAATAAGGTATTTACAAATCAGTTCATCAAATTCGAAATTCTATTCAGGTTCTGTAATTATTTCGTAATGGACCGGTTGTTTCATAGGACTTTCATAGAACTTGAATATTATCTTTGATATCGGATGACTTGTTCAAATTATTTGAAACAACCCGTCCTTTAACAACACTTAAAGAGTCACTTTATTGAGATGTAAAACCAATAGTTATCGTACGTTTAAAATATTGCGCTGACTTGCCGGATGATCACCTAATATAAATCGATCTACTTCTTATAAGGTTGTATTAATGTTAATTTAAAATATCTGAAAGGAATTAACGTGAAACTTCCATACCTCTTTTTTTACATTCACTACTTAGTTGCGGTTTTTGTTGTTGTTGATAGGCCCATAATAAATGATCTGTAATTAGTCAGTTGAACTCGTCCCAAACAAGTGTTATCGTAAAAGCAATAAATTATGTAAAATCGGATCATTTAGAGGTATAATTTGAACGACGGGCCTGTAATAAAAGATTAACATTTAATCAGAGTTGAAATAATAGATACAATAAACTTGTTCTAGAACCGATTGGTTTCCATATAAAGAAAGTATTAAAAATGTCCAAAGAACCATAAAATTCTAAAAACAAACATTATTTTATGTATCTTACCTACCTTATGACAGACAGATTTGAAGCTATTTTTCACTATTTTAACCTGAACTAATCCTGTTACCTTAATTATGAATAAAATACGTAAATCGGTTAATATTTGTATTACAAAGGACTCCTTCGGTAAACTGCAGAGGTCATTCGCTGAGGAGAAAATGAATGTATTTAGAATTAATTACAGTCAACTCATTTTAAAGAGCGCTCGTATGAATGTATTTGTGCACACCTATAGTGGTTGAAATTGTTTCGATATAGTTTGGAACAACCATCCCCAGTCCCCTCTTACCCAACAGTTGTTTTACGATACAGTATATCACACAAGCAAGAAGCTCTTCAAAATGATTCTATTGTTTACTTTGACCTTTTAAAACTTAAAATGTTTTTTTTTAATATTATATTATGGTTACCTGCTACACGAGAGATTCAACATTTACCTATCAATTACCTATTTAATCTTCAACAATTGAATAATAACATTTTATGAAACAAATAATAAGTACATCAATCAATTCGATAGGCGAGTATGGGTACCATTTTCTGGAACCAAGTGGTTTGCTGCGTTTGGTCATTTAGCAGAGGTGCCCGGGTTCATGGGGTTAGGTTTACCCAGGTCTTGGCGGTGGATGCGTTTGTATACCAACTGTGTGGCAGGCCAGATCACAAGAGACTGGTTGAGGGAGACCTTTTAACATCTCCAACAGGACTCTCTCGGAACATCACCTTGCAATGCAGTGAAAGGGATGGATTCACACGTCCGTCACTCCTGGACTTACTGACCCCATATTTCTAACCACCCCAAGTGCCTTTTTCCTGATATGGGCCCTGAGGGGAATTCTTTTCATATATTATCGCAAATTGAAAAAATTAGCTTTGAGAAGTTCGGACAGAAAAAGCTAAACCAGTTTGATAACGCAAAAGCTTACCGTTCAAGTGTTTTTGTTTCTCTACATCTCACACAAATAAATTTTCAGCCTTAGATTAAGGTATTATTTGAGATTCACGGGAAAGTCGAGTGTAATCCTCGCCAATCAAATTGATAATAATTTTATTGGCTGCCAATAAAATTATTGAGTTGGTTCTAAATTCATTGTAGGAAATAAAATAACAAGCAAGCAATTATATAACGTATTGTAAAAACTCGAAATTCAGAACAAGTTTTGTTACATACTAATATCACGATATGTAGAAACTTGAGGGGTAAGTACCTACGTAGAAATAATATACCACTAATAAATAACTGCCCACTCATGAAGGAATTATAATCCAATAATGTTTTGCCCAGAAGTAGGTAACGTTTCTCTATACATCAGCAACATTTAGACAAGTAATGTTTATGATTTATATAGCGCCGGTTATTATCTTATTTAGGTTTTTTTTTAAATAAGTATTATAAAATTTCTCCAAAGAAACACCACTGCCTCAATGACAATTCCTTTTTAAAAATTCTTCAGACAGAAGAAACCATTAAAAGAGTGTAAATAAAAAAGTCCAGATTTCAAGGAGATGAAACGTACAAAGAAATTTACAGTCATACGAAATATAAATCGGTCGAGTTAAACATGACATCGCTAGGCTTAGTCAGCAATGTAACCTGTTATGGTATGTTTGAGATAAGAAGTAGAAAGGGGGTATGGATATAAATGAAATAAATTGCCTGTTTATGGGGAATAACCTATCGGATAAGCTACTGAGTTTGCTCATTAGATTTTACGATCTGAGGTATTGAGATCAAAAGTTCAAACTGACAGTAATAGTTAATATTTGTAATAAATGTATGATTTGGAATAAATAAGTGTTTAAGCGTAGGCATGTTAATAAAATCTCTCCACTTTGTCCCAAACTGAATAATAATTTTTTAATCAAAGAGTATACGCAAAAATTTAGTATGGATATGTACTAATTTATATATTTGTGTTTCAAATTATAAAATATTGGCAATTAAAAAAAATGATTTTTCACGTATTTTAGAGGCAAATTTTTCAATAATTTGTGACTTACGGTAATGACTAAAAAATAATTTTACCTTTTTACTAGGCAAATCTGATGAAATATATAATACATATTATTTATTATTAAAATAAGTCTTTTGATGAGTTAAAATATACTTTTCAAAATACCGATTTTTGTTGGAACACAAATTTTAAAATCCGATAATGATTTTGGATTTTTTAATTTTTGTTAAGATTTTTTTTTGTTTATTTATATTTACACTGTAAGTTGGGAAAGATTGTTTTTTTAATAATTACCATTGAATTGCTTCTAAAATTTAAAATCGCCTCTAAAATCTAAAATTGCCTGTAAAATCGAAAATTGCCTCTAAAACCAAAAATTGCCTCTAAAATCTAAAATTGCCTCTAAATCCAAAAATTGCCTCCGAAATCGTCAAAAATTTAATTTCTCACTGGCATACATTTTCTACTATAAAGTGTAAATAAATAAAGCAGTACATATAGGTACTAAATATTTCGATAACTGCAGGTCAGTATTTACAATAGTGTTAGACTGCCACATCTCTAGCCAGTACTATTTGTAAGTTACACAAATTATTGCCGTATTACCTACAATCAATAAATATTTTAAAAACATTTGTAAAAACGCTGCCGTAATTAAAATATGGATGGTAAAATCATATTCGAAAACCATACATTATTATGAATGCACTACACTAATGGTTTGGTTCGGAAAAATTTAAGAAGAAATAAAGTTAAAAACTACAAATGCAATTCGCTCAGAACATGACAATTGGTATTGACTAATAGTCTACAGTTTAAACCAGTCTTTCTCAAAGTGGGCGATTAGTAAACTTTCAGGGGGCAGTATTTATTTATTGGACAATTTGTATATCGCCGCTTTTGTGAGATATCACCTCAGGGGCGCTTTACAGTTGATGAAGGCATTACAAAAAATATAAATATTACAAAAATAAAATTAAGTTAAGTAAAATGAAGAAAAAGAACAGGTGACACGAAGATAGAAGATGGAGACTCTGCTGCAATAATCTTAGGTGGTGAAGAAACTGGACCAGCTGCTGCAGCGAGAGAGTCTACCGCGTCCACCAACAGTGCCAGCACGAGGTTCGTCATCTGTCCAGGTATGTGTCTGCTGATGATAAAGCGTTGACAAAATATCCTCTCAAAGATACCAGACCTTGGCAGTACCGCTGTGACGTTTGACGAAGATACAAGATAGAGACTCTGCAGCAAGAATCCTAGGTGGTAAAGAAACTGCACCAGTTGCTGCAACGAGAGAGTCCACCAACAGTGCCAGCACGAGGTTCGTCATTTGTCCAGGTAGGTATGTGTCTGCTGCTAATAAAGCGCTGACACCTCACATAGACGTTCGGCAGGTCCATCCTTGTGATTATTATTACAGTTATTAGGAGGCGTTAAAGAAATCTAGTGGGGCGACGGCAGAAAAATTATATCTATAAATATCCGAATTAAATAAAATAGCTTGTTTTACTTCCTTATAACAAAACATTATGGTCGGTTGTTCAACAATTTCTGACAGCTTTCCAGATTAGCATTATTTGTGTGAACGTGGATTTAGTGCTGTAGTAACGTTGCTAACTAAAAAGAGAAATTGGCTGTAAGTTACTGAATGCGGCGACTTAGGGCTGTTTTTTAAAGATGTTTGAACCTGATATTAAACAAACTCGTCGAATTTCATCAGATTCGTCCTAGATAAATTTTAATTTCAAAGCCTTTTTTATGTTAATTAATAATACTTCTACATATGATTAAGTTAGAGTTATATTTCTGCTCATCGAAACATTCTCTGATCTCAGAAATAGGATATGGGTCATACCCTATAATAATCATAATATTTTGCTTATTTATATAGCGCCGTTATTGCGAAAAGTCACCTCAAGGGCGCCGTATAAATATATTTGACGGCCGGCATAGTCCAGTGGTAACGCATTGGACTGCCATTCCGAAGGTCGCGGGTTCGAACCCGGCGTGCGCAAATAAATTTTATTTGATTAATTTGTGTTATTTCACAATTAATTAATTAAAATAATATATAGTATATTTGCGGCACGTTCCAGAGTGGAAGATACTACCAGTATCGCCCTGGTGTAAGACCACCATTCAGAATTGAAACGTTGCTCCAAATGGCTTTAGCCGTGTTTAGTGACTAGATCTGAATAGCCAGGTACTTCCCCACCTTCCTCTTTCCCTTCCCCACTTACCTTCAGCTTCACAACATCCCCCAATCGGGGATGCCATAGTCTCACTGGCTCCAGACGGGAGCAGTTGGGACTCTTGTAAGGTATTAACTATAAAAAAAAAATATATATATTTACTAAATAATTAATACTAAAACTACTGACTTAAAACTAGTGATTTACATCTTAGACTAATATCTAGTGACTTACGTCTAAGGCCTTACAACAACTGTCTTAATTGATAATGACATTTATATTTCATAGTAGAAACTTACAACTAACATATTCACATTTAAAAAAATACTCTTTCTTATTTTTCTAGTACCAGAAGAAGAAGGAAGATCTATAATATTAGGGTGTTTAATAATTAATTTTAGAACAGTGGTGCAAAAACTATCCTATCCATATAATAATTCATGCTTAAAAATTGTTCTTTCAACAACTGTTTTTAAAATACAAAACAGATGGTAATGTAAAAAGTTAAAAAATAAATGATTCATTAGATTTATTTTAATTTCAAAGTTGGAGTCGAGATAAGTTTGAAAAGCTGTTGTCTAAACCAATAAAAGTCGATGTTAAAAAAACTAAAACTTTTCCCATTCAACATTGAAATTATAAATTATTCAAGGATATAAATAAATACTAAAATATTTGTTTGGTTTAGCCACGGTATTGCCCTGATCGCTCTCGTTTTAATCAAATTCTCTCATAAACATTTCGCGGTCTGTGCCACCACTAAAGTAATATCGTGATGAAGCCCTGCCCTTGAATCGTGGCTTTTTGGTTCCAATAACATTTCTTAGAAATGTGATTTAACAACATACGATAGCGAAATGTTTTATGTTCTCAGAATTACGATGCGGGAAATGCGACAGTTTCGTGTGCGATCCTATCGAAATGCAAATATCGACATATTGACAAGGAATATTATTATCTCACAAAAAATAAACATATATTCTCTGATGTTTCGGTTTAAGTATGATAATGTTGGTTCCTATGTTAACAGATTGGAAATCTTATAGAAATTTGCTTTGAATCTTAACCCTTAGAAGACGGATAATATTTTGTAAATATCTCAAAGCCAAATTTAATATTGAAAATTAAATTTGAAATAATTGACAGGCATCTAAAATGTCAATGTTTTACTTAGGAATTTTCGTGGACAAAATTGAGATGCGTTCAAAGCTTGTATACACTGCACATTGCAGTGCAGGCAGTCATGATTTAACTGAACTGCTATTGTAGTTGGTCGTATCCTAAGGGTTAACTGAAACATAGAACCGTGATTGTTTCATACAGTAATGGCTCTAGAACGTAGTAAGAAGAAGTGATAAATAGTTTTTCATTTTATTCGTTCAGAGCAAAGATTTTTTTTAAATTTTACTTTCATATAAATCAATCACAAATTTTCTTATAAAAAATGTGTAAAAAAAGTTGTTAAAATATTGCAATTTTTTTGACGACACCATTTCTCAAAACATAAATTTCAAGATTATATCACCACGTTAACGATCACTGGCCTAATAGTTCCATATAGTGTAGATAAAATTCACGGCGGCTAACACAGTGAAAATCATTAATAAATCACTCAAAAATAATTCGCCAATTAATGTGATCACATTTTGTTTCACCGCTCGCCGCCCAATTCCAAATCTAGCCCCGACCGGTTAAGACAAGTTTACAGGAGCGAACTACCAAAAAAGCGAAAAAAATATTAATTCTCAATGTGTGTTCCTCGGATGTTTCTGACTTCTTATACTGTTCACTTTTGCGTAATAATACATTGTCCTGATACTCTTCATTTATCTGTTTCAAAAGTCGATTATAATTCGCGAGCTTGTGTAATTCTTGATTTAATTGTTTTATCTCTTCATCTCTCTACACAAATTCTGCTTGATTTACCATGTTTCTCTTCATCTCTTCACACATCTTCTTCTTATTTAGTTTTTTTTGTTATTACTCATTCATACATAATTAGTAAGAAATAAGAACAATAATTTTCATCCCTAAATAAATTACCTAGACATTTTAAGGACATACATAAACCGACATTAACTTGGATAATTTAATATTAAGTACCTTATAACTTGTAGACAAATGTACCTTGAAAATCAAAATAAAATATAAATAAATAAATTGCATCCTTTCCGCATCTCCACATTTTTATTAAAACGATCATATATGGTTTTGAAACACACACGTCTCGGGGATCTCATTTTCAATGCATTAAGTTTACTTTTTCCGTCTTCTTCTGCCAGATTCATGCCTCATTGCCTCATCGGGATTGGTATGAACAATCAATTTTGGACTGCTAGCCTCGATTCTTTTTGTTTGTTACTACCGAGTCTCCCGTTGATGGAATTTTATACTTCACCATTTAATTAGTTAAAATAGAAATAATTTTTAAATTTTTTAAATCAACATAAAATTATTTATCTACCTTTAAAATCTGATATCGAAAAACTCTGTTTAAAGGCCAGAAAACGCCGAGGAATTCACATTGGAATAATAATAATACATACAAGGTATCCGGTAGTTTTAAGTGCGCAAATTCAGGATGTGATTACATATGATGGCAGAAGTAAAAAATAGGTAACTTTTTTCAAAAACAACGTTTTAAGGTAGAGTTTAGGTAAATAACTTGAATTGTTTGTATCGGAAAATAAATATTTTTGTATTGCAAAATAAACTTTGTAATTTCGAAAAAGTTATTTGTGTTTTTTACTTCTACCATCATATAGAATCACCTCTAGAATTAGCGCAATTTACGACCGGACGCCCTGTACATAGAAGAATGTCTGTACCGCGTGACTTTGTTTTTTTATAAAAATCTACAGTTTATTCCGAGAATGATGACATTTTTTTACCTTCAAATAAAAAGAAAATCACTACGTTAGACTTCTTAAAATCACCCCACCCCTATTTTTCCTAAAACCAGAATTGGGATACTTTTAAACAAAATTTGAGTAATTTACGTACAAAGTAAGAAAAAAATTACTATTTACATCTGACTTCGAAATATTCTGCATAAAGCCCGGGCAACGCTGTGGACTTCTGTTAGCACTATATTAAACTACTTCAAAAATTATCTATAAATTTCCAGTAGTCAGAACCAATCCCCCCCTGACCACTTGCCATATAAAGACTTAATTACTACTGTTACGCTATTCGAGAGCACCACCCGTAGACCAATTAAAAGAAAATTTTACAGCCCGAGTGATGAAAACTAATGATTATTGATAATGATCTATTAAAAGCTAAATGCAGACGTTTTATTACATACCAATTGCCCGTGACAGCGTGATCTATATATGTATATTTATTAATTATAGGCACAATAGAAATCTTTTGAAATATTTGTCTGCTTTGATAACTGGGCGGAAAAATTACGAAGTAAAAAAAATAATAAATTTGATTCGGGTAGCAACAAAACGACTTAAGACGAGACAATACTCTAAAATAAATCCAGAACCTTAATGACGTAAGTGAAGAAGCCGTGCACAAAAATATGCGACCCGCGGCCCAGGTGTATTGAATAGACTTGCAATTGAGTTTGCCCTGTCAAATCTCTAAAATAAAGTAGGAATCATAACGAAATAAGTGATGTTGTCATGTAAAAATAGTATTCAGTGTGAGGTCCGGCGTAATGGACGGACCTACGGTCGACTTTGCCCTATCAGGACTGGAAAATCGATCTTACCATGGGGTATATTTTAATTATTTCTGATGAACGTGTTACTAAAACTATAAATGTTTCTAGAGGAATCCCTCAGGAAGTTTTTAATTCACCGTCTAGAAAAATAAAATCTGATACTTACACTTAATTTTATAGTTGTAAAACGTGTTATAAAATTTTCAGACCGTTTTAGATAAAATATTTTGATAGATAGTCCTGTTTTTATTAATTTTAAATAGAAATAACTTACATCCGTAGGGATAATTCAAGAAAAATTTGAGATTTTAGTAATACGTTCATCAGAAATAATTAAATGTCGCTTTAAACGAGAAATCTTTTCAAACACTTATTTATTGCTTAGAGCCTTAGAGTGATAGATATCGCACGGATGAAATAAATAATGTGAAATTTAGAATCAAACATTAATTTAAATGACTTTATTCTTTATTGGTGATTTGAATAGCCTGGTACATCACAATCTTCCTCTTCCCATCTCCTTCTCATCCCCATTCCATTCTGCCTTACAACATACCCCAATTTGGAATATCGTAGTTTCACTGCCACCGGACAATCGGGACCAGTTGTAACAATATTAAATTATATTTCTTTTTATAAATTCATATTGCTGTTTCTTTTAAGATTTTTAGGTTTTTTATTGTGAGAGCTGTTTCGGCATTCTAAACAATTATAAAATTGTAGTGAGGCCACATTAGATGACTTATTTACACTTTTTATTTGCACTTACCTATTTTTAATTTTTATGATCTTTACAATAATTTATTACTATTTTCAATAAAAACCAATCTACTTTGAAAATCAATGGAGATAATCATTTTTTTTTGTTCTGTGAAACACTGTTTTGAACGCCGAAACAGTCACCAAAAATACTTGCAGAACTTTATGATAACATAGATAAGTTTAATTAATTTACGCATAAAAAATGGTAAATTAAAATAATAAATTATTAATCAACAATTCCCTTTCTTGCTCTTATTCAATGTGTTCTATTTTTTTTATATATACATTCTATATAGAAGGTTCGTATCATAAGAACTTGTGGTTTTATTAACATAAATGGTAAAACATCTTTTGATCCAATTCTCAAGTCTTTTTCCAAACATTTTTTTCCAAAGCCTTTAATTTCACTTAAAAATGCCATGTTGATATATAATTACTATTAATGGAAACGGTTTCTTTCGATAAAAATAACATTTACTTTTCTTCCGTTTCTTAAGAAAACGTACAGTTTTAGCTGTACAAAAATAACGAATTACTAATGAATTCAACGAAAACATTGCTTAAGGTTTTAGAAACCTTTGACCGTTTAACTAAAATATTTTGTGTTTGAATAGTGTTATGATGTTGTTATTTCTTCAAATATCTCTTGAAGAAAATAAAGTACAAAGCGAATCAAAGGAATAAAAAGGAATACTAAAAAAGAGTTGTTACAAAATTCTGATCTTTGATAAATTTAGCAGAACATTATCTATTTTTTGGTATATCTTATTTTGTAGAGATTTAATATTACCGCATAAGAGTCCCAACTGATCCAAAGCATCTGGAGCCTGTGAGACTATGAATCCGAAATAATTGGGGTATAGTTTGAGCATGAAGGTAATGGGGTGGGAAGGTAGAGGGAAGGGGGAGGTTGGAAAGCACTTTTCTATTCAGATTTTTTTACATTAACCCCACACACGATGCCCTGAGGAAAATAATTTCCTTGAGGGCCTATGTCATCTTTGGGATGGTGTGTGGAGGGTCTTTTATAAGGGAAGGAAGGAAGTTCTGGGAAGATAAGGGTATGAGGATCGGGTAGGTGTCTGGGGATCAGTGTGTCCAAGAGTGACGGATATATGAATCTATCGATTGGTCGAGAGATCAGTTGGAGTAGTCAAAGGGTCTCCTCAAATTAGCCTCTCCTGGTGGGAATGCGCATCTCGAAAACACCGATGAACCCGGGCACCCCTACTAAATCACCAAACCACTTGGGGTGATGGTCATCCTATAAATCCCGGGCGAGGGTACCCAAACCAGCCTCCCAAATTTCAACAAACACGGCCAAAGCAATTTCAAGCAACGTTTTAATTTGTAATTGAGGTTTTACACCAGGGCGATACTGAGAGTATCCTCCACTCTGGAACTTTCTAAAAAATACTGTATTTTATTTTAAATTAGTAATTTGTTAAACAACATAAATTAATCATTTAGTTTTTCGGAATAACTTTATTGAGTAAAACCTCAAATTGTAATATTTAAATATTGAAGACAATATTAATGATTTCTAAACGAAAATCTGAAACAGGAAAATCAGATGTCGCACATTAAAAAAAAAAAAAATAAGATAGGTTTATCTAAAAAGACGTCTAGATTGCATTTAGTTCGGGTTGAATCTTGCGATCATACATAAAAAGATAGTTGCCGATAAAAAATGTGCGGTGAAAAAATGAAGACAATGTTAGTGGTTCTTATTCGAAGTATGATACAGTTAAAAGTGACCGAGGGGAATAGGGTTCCATTAGCTCAGTCGGTAGAGCACTGTCCCGGAAAGACAAGGGTCCTGGGTTCGAGTCCCAGATGTGACCGTTTCCTTTTCTGATTTTCCTGTTTCAGATTTTCATTTAGAAATCATTAATATTGTCTTCAATATTTAAAAATTTACAAATTAATCAAATTAATTTGCGCACGCCGGGATTTGAACCCGCGACCTCCGGCTTGCTAGTCTAGAAGCTTACCCTCTACCAGGGAGGTCGTCTATTTCTTACAACAGATTGCATAATGTTATTTGTAGATTTAGGAGTAGCTTTCTCTTGTTTGTAACAACCTCGCAGTGTCCATATTCTGGACAGAACGGTGACATACCAGGTACAAATACACTTTTACTGAATGAATCTTAAATGATATTACGATTATGAATATTTTAAGTTGCCACGATTTTAGCCTCGATTAGTTTGAAAGTTATATTAAATCAAAATTAGTGGAAAGCTCATTGTTTTCAGTTCGGATATCGCCGTCGCGTAATTCGTTATCGCAATAGCGCAATCACTCCGGGCTTATCGACACGGCCGGTTCGAGGGCGGCATCGCATAATCGATAACTTCAACAACTGTGAACAAGACCCCTTCAAATCTGTTTATTTTGCTATCCATCCACTGAATTATAGGACCGGTCATCCATTATTACAAGACTCCGACTTAACCCAAAATAACTTACCTAGGTCGAATCGACTACGAGGAAAAACAACAATTCACTATTTTATCAATGTTTCCGGCTTTAGAATTTTTTCTGGCAGATCAGAGGACGACATAGCTTTTTATTGAGAATTCTAAAAAATCTAAAACACTGTTAGCCAACCATCCTACCAATTAATAACAACCAACAAGTTTGGGTGTACTATTGATATGTTGACATACTCCATTTATAGAATTAAGTGTAATCTATACTATCACTTTGTTGAATCCTAAAATTAAAGTTTTTCTCATATGTACTATTGTTATAGTTCCTATATTATTTTACGTTACTGTTACATGTTGCACTAATATTGTTTTATGATCAGTTTATCAGTTTACGTTATTACATGCTTTAAAAACTTTGTGTAAAATTTTCAATAACTCACTGCGTATATTCTGTTTCTAAAATCCACGTAAATGCCCTGCTAAAACCATAAACAGATTGCTTTGAAATTTTGACACAACTTTGCATTCAAATACAAGTGTGTTTTTATGTCACTTGCGACAAATAAAACATGCTTTTTTTAAACAACAACGTAAAAAGCAACACGTTCTATTGTTTATTTATCTGCACAGGCAGAATAAACCACACAGTGCATCTAGTTAAAAATAAAATTATCATATCTCTGCGGAAAACGACTACTGTATTAAACCACCTTTCTTCTGAGATAGACATTTTTCAGTCAAACTTCATTGAATTCAAGATTAGAATAAGTATTTTTTTAACAAGAGGCTGCATAGCAACTGATATAATTAATGATTGTAATTTGCTAATTTACTCGTGTGTATGTTATTAATAGTAAATGTTGTGAAATGTTTCTGAAATCACTGTTTTTCACAATAAACAACAAGTAAATAAATAAAACGAATCAAATGATTAACACACATAAAATTAATTAAATATCTTAAAGTAGACATAGACGGAAAAAAACATCCCTTGCATGTAGCTCACCTTAAATGGTTTTGAAATTTCAATCCAATCAGTGTGTCACTTTCTTCCAGAGTGGAAGATACTCTCAGTATCGCCCTGGTGTAAGACCACCATTCAGAATTGAAACGTTGCTTGAAATGGCTTTAGCCGTGTTTGGTGACCAGATCTGAATAGCCAGGTACTTCCCCACCTTCCTCTTCCCCATCTCCCTCCCCTCCCCAATACCCTCAGCCTCACATCATACCCCAATTGGGGATGCCATAGTCTCACTGGCTCCAGACGGGAGCAGTTGGGACTCTTGTGCGGTAATACTGTAAAAAAAAAAAAAAAACCGCCAAAATCCAATCCCATCGGCTCAAATTTTTAGTATGTTTACATAAGTATTTACACTCCCAAGTCAATCTCATTCCTATTTTTCATGCATAAGGTTTACAGATTAACATATAAATTTTGTGTTCAATTGTCATAGAATTGACGAAGATTAGTAGGTAACAACATCACCTTTTACACTCTCAAAAAATGGTCTAATTCTGACAATTGTATTTTCACTGTTAGATAACAGGTATATCAAATTGTATTCTGACTTAATGTATGTACTTGGCCGCAGTGATTATTACTGTAACATGACCGGAATATAACAGATTTGAATGTATTTATTTATTTTTCTTTATTCAGTGAAATGGCTATTACAATTATTAGGAATGTTAATACAACCAAGCTAGGGAAGCTAGGAAGCTAGGGACATACCCGTATTGTGGTGGTAATAAGAGTTTTCGAAAAACATAAGATACATATTTTGTATATGGATACCTTAATTAAATATGAAATTAGAAATAAACATATGCTACTGCATAGAATAAAGAAGAAAATTAGAAGTGCCTTTCAAATAGATTTGAATGGAAACAAATGGTATATTTTGGATGTAGACCGTTTAGCACGCGATCTGTCTCTCTTATACTTGCTTGAAATTTTGTCATCACCAACCTATTTGAATTACGCAATCATGGTGAAACACAGTTTTAATGGAAATATATTCTCAAATTTGACTTATATTTAGATCACAAAACCCACATGGTGCTTTTGTGTAATTATTTTTTTGTTGGTTTATTGGAATAACTGGTTTGTTCTGTTTATCATATTTTTTGACAGCGTAGTCGAATCGACCAAGGTTAATCAAGGGTTAAATGTGACGAATTTGGGACCAAGTCTCACAATTCATAGAACATTTCTCAAGTCATCTGGAGCAAAATACCCATCATTTAGATTTTACATTGACAAATTGCTTCATGACTCGAGTACACTTCATCAAAAATACCTCACTATCTCTACTAACAAGATAAGACACAATTTTAAAAAGTTAACCCTTTTTTGGTGATAGTCACTGAATGGCAAATTTTGTATCGGGTGGAACAAATTAAAATAAAACATAAAAAAATATCCATGCCGAATCAATAAATGATTGCTGTGTTTGTTTAAGCTTCAATGAAGGCTTTGTCGGATGAAGGTTAAATAGTGTGAAGTAAAGTTAGGTACATTATAATTTCAACAGAGGGACCTACGGAAAGTACTTGTCTAGATCATATTACATTATCATCATCAAAATTATTTTGTTAAAATAGAAATTATAATTAGAAGAAAAACACTGATCGCGGGTGCGTCTTCTTACAGAGGGTTTATGTAATGCTATCCATTTATTAATAGTAATCTCAGGGATTTCAAAATATATTTTTCTTAAAACCAAACAAAAAAGTAATTTTGGAGGCCCCGCCAACCCAGGAAATATTTATTGGATAACCAACACCTCAGTCATAGGTCACCCCAAGTGCTTCGCTACGTTTGATGACAAGGAGGGCCCGGGTTCATTAGGTGAGGTTTGTCGAGTTGCGTGGTGGGTTGATCGGGAAAGACTGGTTGAGGGATACCTTTTGATTTCTCCAGCAGGACACTCTTGTAACATTTCCGGGCACCGCAGTGGGAAGGATGGATTCAAACTTCATCCGTCATCCCTGGATACAATGACAAACTGTGCTGGATGGTGCTTAAATCCATCAATGAAATGGCCCCACCTTACATCTATGAACTATGCGTCCCGGAAAATACTGGTCTGAGGCAGTCAACTCTTAGATCAGCAACATCATCAGCTGTAGGCAGACTGATATAACCTAAACGCAAGCCAAATACTAAGTTTGGTGATCGCGCTTTCGGAGTATCTGGGCCGAAGGCTTGGAATAAACTCCCTCCGGAACTAAGTTCCATAACAAATCCAACAGAATTCAGGTATAAACTAAAAACTTACCTTTTTAAACTGTCGTACCCTTAAATTAAATATACCATTCCTAAGAGAAAGTCCAGTTATATTCAATTTTACAATTATGTCCTAAGTCCTGTATCTAAATTTCGCTAATAAACAATTATATAATGTTAATTAAGTGTTAATCTCAAGTGACCTACCAGGTAAGTATTGCACTGTATATTATCTCCATAAATAATTAAGCAATAACATAGTTCACTTTAGAAATGTATTATAAGTTTGTACAGCGCCCTTGAAGTGATTTTGAACAAAAACGGCGCTGTACAAGTCATCCAATTATTATTATTATGATTATTAATGAGCCTCAGATTCGTACATAACCCTCCTACCTTCTTTTCCTTCTCAGAACTTGAAGTCTTTCCTTTCCTAAAAAGACCCTCCACACAGCATCCCCAAATATGACATAATATGGCTAATGTAAAAAAAAGGTCCCGAACCAACTTCAGTAATGGTTCAATTAATACATTAAATATCCATTTCGCTATATTATATATTGAAGCCATGATTTGAGGGTAGCATATATTTAAGTCAAGTTACGAGCTAAACACTATTGTATTGCTTTCGAAATTTGTTTGCAAATTTCGATATTTCAGAGATCACCGTCCAAGCCCAATTTTGAGTTTTTTAATTGGCGAAATTTCGGCCACATATCTTCTAAAAATGGACAAAAATGATGTGTGTAGGTGCAAAATTTATATAATATCAGTAAGTATTAGGTAATGTGCCTACAAAATTTAAGACATCTACTTTAATTTATTTGCCAATCAATTCGCTTTGTCGGATAACGGATATGAAAGATTGCAACAGTACTGCACTTAGAATTACTGTAAAAAAATAATGAGTACTTTCATGGCAATATAAACTACAGAGAACACATTTATTGAATTGAAATTGTTTCGAAATTACCGTAGTACATAGCTAACTATATAATTTTACATTTTATTGGCGTTGCTCGGGGCTATGAATGGTTTGTAGTAAAGTTTTGAATTTGTGAATTCTAGTGTTAAGTATATGTTTCACTTGATCGTACCATGTCTACCTCAGGCGTATTCGACTTCATCTAACATTAAGATGCAGTATCACAAAACCCACATTGTTACTGTTAAAAAAAACTACATTCATTGATTTTAATTTGACTCCGTATCTCAATTCAGTGCATAGATAATGCCTGAAGTCGGTCTCGGGCGTCTACGACTTCTTCTACTACTCAAACCACATTCTAACCGCACCTGGCACTAATAAGAACAAACTTTGAAAGTTTTGAGTCTATAGGGAACAAAAAAATAAATATTCATTTATTTTATATATATAGATTAGAATGTTACATTGATAAGTTAAAGACAAGCTGCTTGACCTGTAAAAGTAAGTAATATTTAAATGAATTAAGATAATTTAAAATACATAGATTATTCTGTAAAGTATTGTATTTTTAAATATAATATGGATAAAATATTTAAATTGGTGTTTGTAGGGAAAACAAATCTTTTAATTTTGAATTTAGGCCGTACATAAATTACGAACTTTTTATGCAAAATGTTACACATTGAAGAGTGTAGATATAAGTTCTAGATGTTTTTAAATGGATTAATTGGATGTGTTTTTATGTCGGAAGATTGATGGGTAAGTAAGGTGTTTATTTCACGATATTTTTACTAGTACGCAAATATCACATTACTTTGTTTACGGATAAGCTATTAGAAATAATTGTGAAAATTAGCAATTAGTTTTTTCTCTCATTTTGTCAGGCAGAGACCCGTGAAAACTCACGGGATATTATAATTGTAGGATTTCTAAAGCTGGGAATATTTGCTTCACGATCGTAGCCTTTCAAAAACAATTTTTTTTATAAAATAATTTTTTGTTGACAAATAGTTAACTTGAAAAATCACAAAATTTCTCAAAAGTAATAAACAACAAGAGACATACACTCAAATATAGATTTTTTAATTAGAGAAAAATAATTTTCTGACTATCGGCAAGGACCTACTTACTTTATAGCTTTTCTGAACATAATCAATTCCAATTTACAAATACAAAGCAAATTTAATTTAATTAAACAAAAATAATTTCAGGCAGAAAACATTTCACATTTCAAGCACCGCCGTCCAAAATTAGTATCATTCCAAATATTCAGTGCAAAAAAATAAAAAAATAAATACTTAAGTCTCTCCAATGTACTTTTTTGTAATTTCATAAAATAATTTGCCGGTCTACAAAGTAGATATAGGAATTTTAAACTTTTTATTTTATATATTTAATAATATTATTATTCAATTTACCAAAAAAATACATTAATTTATAAACCAGTTTTGCTGTGCAAGTGTGACAGCTGTTTCGCCTTTTGAAGATATTATCAAACTGTGGTTAGGCCACTTCTAGACGATATATTTATATTCTTTCCTTACCTACCCCATTACTGTTTTCCGAGTAAAATAACGTAAATAATTAATGGTTATTAATAATTTTCCTTTAAAGTTTCTCGCAAATTATTCTCAATTAGTGTATTGTTTAAATTTGACTTTAGGACGTTAAAGTACGGTATTTTCAAGTGAATAATTTGGGATAATTTCCTGTATTATTATTTTTGAGTTCTATAATGACAGAACTCGATTTAAAAATATAGCGAATTATATTTTTTTGTTCATTTATCTAAATATCTTTAGGATTATTAGAGATTTTATTTATTTCCAACTTCTCTAAAATATTGAGTTTACGGCCTATATGTGACGGAGTTGACTTCTTATTATCATTGAGTGAATTATTAGGTTTTGTACTATTCATTTACTGTAAATGCATTTTATTTTCCTTTCCATATAGATTAATCAATATTCAGCCAAGAATTTCGGGTATTCCCCCTGTGCTGTATTTTTCCATCAAGTAGATACTCAAATCAAATGTGTTTTTATAAAATCGCTTTCCCTTGCCTCGGAGAATAATTTGTTTGTTGACAATCAACACGGATAGCTTTGTGCGGTAATGAATTAAAGTTGTGAGCCGTGGCGGAATTAATTGAAGAGTTACGGCCTTGAATCCTTTGGGAGTTACCTTCGTATATCTAACTCATTCTCAATTTGTTAAATTACATATCACGTAACAAAAATAATTCTTACCTAGCATGTATTTCACATCAAATAAAAGTATCTTTTGAATTTTATTTCAGGTGTTTTTATTAAATTTTAATTTATTTTTCATTATAATCACTCACTAAACTGCAAAAATAGTTTGTTAGCAGGTCAATTTCACAAAAACAATTATAACACTAAAGCACAAATATAACGATATCATACAATAAAAAAAATATATAAGAATAAAATTACAAGTGACTACAATTCAAAGTCCCCCCCGCGCTTCCTTCAGACACCCAATATTGGGATACCTACAATGGTTCCAATAAATCCTGAAAGAATCATAATAAAAACAAAATATTGCTTCTGTGAATTTTTAGCATTGATTTTTGAAATGGTTTTTTTTTAATTTTATTTGTGAAACAAACAGTCATTTATATATTTAGCATAAACAGCAATTATTTACAATATTAGACCAATAATGTTCCACTAATTCTAGTCGTTGATTCAATATTTGCACCTATACAATAAATTTATAAAAGAAAAATAAATATAAAGAATAAACATTATATCGAATTACAAAATGTTATAAAAACAATCAAAGACAGTTAGTAGTAATACAGTTTTCGCATAATTATAATAAAAACAAAAAATATACAAAGATGATAGGATTATTTCACAAAATAAAAAATTAAGTTAGTTAGTTAGTCAGTTACTTGATCTGAAAAATAAAAGTTTTTCCTCTCTACCGCGTCTCTTTCTTCTCTTTTCCCTCATTCCTTTCCGCATCACAACACTCCACAATTAGAAGTGCCATTGGTTCGAGACTTTTTTTAGAGATAAACAAACATTCCCAGGCCTCCTATCATCATTATAAGTAGAAAACCGTTGGGTGGAATCATTTTTTTTCTACAGACTGGTCCACCGGAAGATGCTTATTTAAACGTTTTTCTTTGAAGGTAATGCAATCAATGGACTTTTCAATTTGGGATGGTTCGAAACGACGATGAGACTAAAGCACAAGATGGACTGTAAGATAACCAACAGCTACGGAAATGTTAATTATTATCACTAATTAGAATTTACTTGCAAATGTGAAATTATTCAATGAACAGAACGTCGATCAAGAATGTCCCTTGTGCTGAACTGAGTGACTTCCGATTTCATCGACTGGCTAGATAACTTCCACCATATGAAGAACATTCAGAGATTGGTAGTCAAAGAATATTGTCTGATGAAAATTTAATAGAATGACAGGAGCTTCCGAGGCTCAAAAGCTTGAAATGCGAACACCCCAAAGGTCGCGGCGCAACATACAAAACGATGACTTTTAAAAATTTGATGTGACAAGTCGACTTCTGCTGGGTCTCCGCGACGTATATGACGCCTCAGCGACACGGTGACGGGCAAGTCACAGAGACAGCGAGGTCTCAGTGGCACATAGCCATTCCCGTGACAGCGATGCTTAATTAAAGCCACGTGAAACGGTGATACGTGAAAAATAATATTAAATGTTTCTTCAGGCTGTCAGACTGTCACTTCCTTTCGGTTAATGCCGAGAGATGGAGTCAAATTATATCATAGCTTTCTGAATGCCAACGCATACATATTACAACACATGTTACTTTTTTAAGTCTGTTTCATAAACTCCATTTTATTCAATTATTGAAGACAATATTAGCGATTTCTAAACGAAAATCTGAAACAGAAAAATCAGAAAAAGATACGGTCACATCTAGGATTTGAACCCAGGAACCTTGCCTTGCCGGGGCACCGCTCTACCACTGAGCTAATGGGACCCTATCCGCTTCGGTCACTTTTAACTGTAACATACTTCGAATAAGAACTACCAACAATGTCTTCACTTTTTCACCGCACAATATTTATTGGCAACTATCTTTATGTATGATCGCAAGATTCAACCCAAACTAAATGCAATCTAGACAGCGTCTTATTAGATAAACCTATCTTATTTATTTTTATTTTAATGTGCGACATCTATTGAATTTTTTGCAAGTCTAGTATGTATATTAATTTTTTGGAATAACTTTATTGAGTAAAACCACAAATTGTAATATTTAATTACTGAAGACAATATTAGCGATTTCTAAACGAAAATCTGAAACAGAAAAATCAGAAAATGATACGGTCACATCTAGGACTCGAACCCAAGACCCTTGCCTTGCCGGGGCACCGCTCTACCACTGAGCTAATGGGACCCTATCCGCTTCGGTTACTTTTAACTGTATCATACTTCGAATAAGAACTACCAACAATTCCATTCCATCCATTTTATTTCTTTGATCATCAGTTAATTTTCCTTCTGCGGGTATTATCAAACAACGGTAAAGTCACTGACAAACACCCACCATTCACTGGTGTATACCACAATGTTATTGATAAAAAACTATATTACATCGACTTTAAGTCGACTTCACATCTCGTTCCGATGCATAAATATTATATAAATATTATAAGTATTCCTCGGGCATTTCCGACTTCTTCTATTATGCCAACCATACCCTAAACACTCCTGGCACTAATAAGAACAAACTTTGAAATTTCCAGCGTTATCGAAAAACTACTTTGCTGCTGGGGGTTATCCATATATCATACTTTTCTGTGGGCCTTTTCAAGATATACAATTCCGTAGTACATTATTATGATGTATCTCTTAAGGTTTAGCCAGCGTTAGCAATGTAAGCGCCCGAACATATATTTTACGACTTGATAACAAAACATCGACTTTTCTCTACTTTCTATAAATATAATATGCACGTATTATATGTATAAACCATTTGGAAGAAAATTATCCATCAAGTAAAGCATATAATATAAGTAATTTTTCGAAGAAAACTTCTTCTAACTGCTTTTCGCTTTGTGATGGCATTATTTATTTTTTATTAAAACACAAATAACATTGTTTACATCACTTTATTTCGATACAAAATCTCAACATGTTTCATGAACCAAGTTCACTTCATCATATACGTATACTTGTGCTCCTGATGAAGTGAACTTGGTTCATGAAACATGTTGAGATTTTGTATCGAAATAAAGTGATGTAAACAATGTTATTTGTGTTTTAATAAAAAATATAATATAAGTGTCATCCTAAACTGTTATTTTCGTTTTAGGGTCATATATGCGTTTTAGGGTCTCCAGCATTTTAGGGTCAAATATAACCGGGCGTTCTTTTTTCTATTATGCGAAAATACATAATTTTTTGAAGTTAGAAATAGAAATAATTCTTCTTGTACGTTTGTCTTCAACATTCATACTGGATGCCATTAATAAAATCCTAAAAATATCCAAAATGAATAATTCATATTTCGCGTCTCCATCGAATCGGATTATTTTTGAATAATCGGATTATATTTTTTATTATAAGAACGAGATAAAAGTGAAGTTACAGTTTTCTTACAAATTTCCCAAAAATAACGAAAGTGTTTTTAAAATATCGAATTTTCTCAATTTTTCTACGATTGGAGGAAAAAATTAAGTGAAAATATGGTTAGCCTTTTTGACAAAATTTTTAATTTTTATTTAAACAAAGTAATGTTTATTTTAAATGCGTAACCGGAAAGATAATTTTATTTACTTTCTAAAACAGTAATTTTTTTTACAGAAAATTAAAAAATAAGATGTTTTTAGCGCATTTGAAATACATCGAAAAGACGATAAAACTAAATTTATTTGTCGATTGTAAGACCGCTGTTTCAAAAGGCATAATTTGTTTAACAAAAGCTACTCTGATTCACAATCAATAAATATTACTGATACATTGTTTCAATGCTTGTATTGATACCAATCTCAATCGATCTTTCGAGATACATCCAACAGCCAATACAAGTTATGTTTACAAGAATACCAACTGAAGCATATTACCCATACCAAAAAATACAAACATAGATTAGATTGCATTCAGTGGTTTAGCGTGAATCCGGTCTGCTTGGGCAATTGCCTGAAAATAGATCAGCAGCCCAAGATCAGAAAAATCTTTTTATCTTTTACACATACGAGTAGATATTTATGTACATCTTAAGTGAGAGACAATAAAGTTCGGCTGAATTACATTAATCAATCTGTTAAATATTAATCCGAAAAATAATCGAGATTGAAAAACAATGTAAATGTGAACTCTCTTTATAATTGTATAAAATGATGCTTAGACCTCTATTTAAAAAAAAGTTTAGTAGATTACCTTAAGTCTTTTCGAAAATATTGTAAACGGTATTCTTCAACCTCTTTCATTCCTTTTAGACAAATTAGTATTAAGGCGATGCACTACGTAGTAATGCAAAATCATGTGTTTTTGGTTTGAAAATTTGGTCGCTTAGAAATTTTTTTATTTTTTTTTATTAAAAAGAACGACAAACATTCCCGGGTTACGAATAACCCAACAATGTTTGAAAATCTCCTACTACCACCACAGAAAGCCGAAAATGTTGCTTGTGTTGTGATGGAGGACGTAGCCAGCCGAGGAATCGAACACGCGACGCTCGGGTGAGACCCAAGCGCTATGCCCACTCAACCACTGACCGGTGAAATGTTTCAGATGCTTTAATTAAAATTCCATATACGCATAAATAAAGAGTTAATTGTAATATAAATTTTTAGAATTATTGAGATTATTTAAAAATTTGAAATACTGCGAGTAGAATACATCTTGGCCTTAGAAATAATCGAGTAGTTTTTAGATAAGTATTTTTGTAAGCTCAGAAAAAATAATGCATAAGGCCTATGAAAACTGTTTAAAGTTCATAATCTCCTACTTACGAACCCATTTTCGGTTATGTTTTTATTATATAATGTGGTGAATTAAGTTATTTATAAAATGATCGAAAAACATTTAAATATTTATGTCTGAATATCCACAGAATAAAATAAAAGGCACTTTTTAGCCATGTTTTTTTCAAGGTGGATGGTGTTAAGCGGGAATTTAAGCCTTATCGCCATCTACGTAAGGTGTGTTATTGATAGCGGCTCGATTTAAAATATTACATGACGTAGTGCACGGCCTAAATTTATTATATAAAAAAAGAAAATTGTAATAAGTTGTAACATTTTATTTTATTTTCATTTTCCTTGATAATCCCTGCTTCCCTACCTATAGAAACGTTTTGTTTATTGTGTTAGAATAATCACAACTCTGAACATTTTGAAAAAAAATATATTTCCGACGTCAAGCCATACATAAGTTATATTAACAAAAATATACAGGGTAGCCAATTACACATAAAATACATTGTCAAAACTTTCACACAACAAACCTACCTGTATAAAGCACAATGTAGTGGACCAATAGTTACAAACTACTTAAGCCCCCGCATTCCGAATTTCTACCGACTTATAACATATTTTTCTTTAACACTTTAAGTTTTTAAGTTCCTAAAAAATATATATATGCTATTTTTTAAGATAATATCCATACATTTGTAATGCCGAAATGGTAATTTAATGAAATTCCCTTGATAGAAAAAAATTGCTAAGTGGCTAAGAAAATTATTAAAGCGCACTCCCTCTGACATTCGCATTTACATATCTCCCTTTCAAACCATCTTTGAACGCTTACTACGGAACTTTAAGTCTTAAAATATTAAAAATAAATCTTTATCCATTCTTATCGAACAGAGAAATGCACTATGCACAATATTACAGACACGATGCTTGCACGTAACTAAATAGTTATATTTTTAATAGGATTACTTATTTAACTGACGTCTTTCTCACAATAACTGTGAATTTAAAATGAAACAGGAGCTAAAACATATAAAGGAATTGATTTTTAGACCAAAATTATTAACATGTATCGAAAATTAATACGCTTTGTGATGTAATTTATTTGTTTTTTTTTTCAAAGGGTACAAATTTGACTAGATTCTTACAATTTAGAAAGACTCAATTTGCCCGTGGGCCGGTAAATTTTTTGATCCATTGCTGATCGCGTTCCTTTGTTTCGTCAGCCATCTTGTCCTTGCTTTGTTGTAATTTGTCGGTAAAAAATGTCGCGTGGTAATTCTTCGACAAATAAATGTCGCCGGTAATCTAGATATCTTCCTGTTGTCTCTTTAACTTTAACGGTCGATTACGGTCCATTGTTCTTTGGGAGGAGAGCGGCGTTTATACAAGATATTGGTTTATCTCAATTCTTAGAATATAAACTACTGTGCAATCAAGTGATAAATCAAGAACTTAACCTATTATCTAAAATAATTTATTATAGGTGTAATAATGAATACGCTAATAAGTGTCTGCCGAACGTGGTTTCCATAACAGCCGTGTTGGGTGCTATTAGTTAATAATAATAATAATAAGAATTTATTCCAGAATGTATGCAGGGGTAGTGCAATGTAAAACATTCCATATTTGAAATAATATACATTATAAGTAATAAAAATAATAATAAGGTAGGTAATAACATGGGTGATTCCGACAGGCACAAAAAAGCGGAATTTAAAAATATATATATATACACACAAATGAGTGTGAACAGCCGTTTATGGGGGATATTTGCACATCTCCCGTCTCCAGAGGGCCATCAGAGGGGACTCCATTCAGGCAACCATGGCAGCGATGATTTTGTTACTTGATTGGCGTAGTCTGCGCCATAAGTTTCCCATGTAATGGCGGAGAAGCGCTCTGAAAGAGTGTACTCGTCCCTCCATGAACATTTCCGTGGCGATGCAGTATCTCGGTAGGCAGAATAGTTGGCGATATGCATTATAAGCAACTTTTATTTTATGCCATTGGGATGCAGTGTAATCCACCCACAGTTCAGACGTGTACAGCGAAGTGCAAAATGCATTGAAAAGTATCTTTTTCACGTTTGTACTGCAGAAATAAAAACGCCTTGACAGCATACCTGCTCTAACGGATATCGCTCTATTAGTTAAGGGTACCTATAGTTAAAAGAATTCATGATCTGCTTTCGTAAATGAGGCTAATTTAATTATTTTAGAAAAACACACTTTCGCAAGTTAACTATGCAATTAGAAGTGACCTCAAAGATGGGTTTAAATTATATTTATCTAAAAATACGCTGTATAAATTAGATTGCATTTAGTCCGGGTTGAATCTTGCGATCATACGTATAGAGATACTTGCCGATAAAAAATTTCCGGTGAAAAAAATGATGTTGGTAGTTCTTATTCGAAGTATTATACAGTTAAATGTGACCGAAGAGGATAGTGTCCCATTAGCTCAGTGCCCCGGCAAGGCAAGGGTCCTGGGTTTGAGTCCTAGGAATCGACATCTAGATGTGACCGTATCCTTTTCTGATTTTTCTGTTTCAGATTTTCGTTAAAATATCGCTAATATTCTCTTAATTCTTCAAATAAATAATTGGATTGAATCACCGAAACAATATTGTATTTTTACGCCTTTCTTGAAAGAATTATGTTTATACATGGACAAAATATTTATTTATCTTAAATAATTCAGTCGGGTAATGTCCAGAGTCAGAATAATAGAATATGACATATCAGACAGTGTATAGATGTAAATGTACTAATAGAAGAATGTGTTCAGACAGAGTTGTGTGGCGGTTAATCCTATCTGCCTACCCCTTCGATGAAACAGCGTGAATTTTCAAAAGTGATGTTTTTTTACTACATATTTTATTTAGACTTTTTTTTTCAAATTTTTCTCCAAAATCAATCTAATTAAATGACTAAAAAACGAAAAAAAAACTCATTTTCATAAAATTGTGAACGAAATTGGATAGTTGACTTATCTGGCTATTCAGATCTGGTCCCATAATAACAAAATCATTATCATCGAGGTTTCGGTATGAGAAAGTGATCACTCCGATAAAGAGTGTTAAAAAGAAATGTTCACTTAATCGTTGTCGATCAATACACTTCGCCAGCTTCATTTAAATTAAATCTCAAAGAAAAAGCGTCGAAGCTGGTTTATATCGATTAATTACTCTAAATTGGTTCGGTTTATAGCTGCAATTAAAACCTTGTTACGTTTAAGAATAAAGCACTAGTAGTTTAATCAAGCAAACCAGTATAAGCTAGGTAGATAGATCCATATTACGCACGTACAATTATTTAATAGAACGGTAGGTAAAACGGGTGTTCCATCGTTCCCTTGAAATAACGAGGTTCTGTCTGACATTTTAGCCAAAATTTACTACTTGCATCATAATTATTACGTTTCTTTTGCATAGATATTATTTTAAATATATAATAATTACTTTATACTGGTGAAGGAGGCATTGGTTCTTATTTATGTTCATATTTACTATTCAAAATAATGTAAAATGATTCCATAAATCAATTTAACAATTTTATAACCAGCAGAAGTTATATACGTGTGAAAAAATACTCTTCCCGCGGTTAGGTTAGGTTAACCGAAAATCCAATGAGAGGGTAAAAATACCCTTCCCGCGGTTAGGGTAGGTTAATTGAAAATCCAATGAAAGGGTAAAAATATCCTTCCCGCGGATAGGTTAGGTTAACCGAAAATCCAATGAAAGGTTAGAAATACCATCCAGCGCACTATGGTCCCCTTTGAGGAAACTAGCTAGACAAAAAGATTTCAACGATGTTTTTATTTATGTACAAAAATACTGTCACAACATTGAAAAATGTCCATAGTATTATGTTCACATCGATAAAAAAATTAAAACAATACGCGCGATACGTGGCGACGTTGTAAACACGACACTTCGGATGTGCCAATCGTTTGCCCAGCGGTCGGACGCTTTCGGGTGTGCACGCTGTTCGATCTTTAGTGTTGTTATTTGAAATCGGAGAGAAATTATGTAAATACAAAAATTGAAGTCTATGGTATGTTCTTTCAATTTAATTTAATTATTTTATAATTTTCCTATTCAACATTACTTAATTATTAATTAAAAATCGTGAAAAAAGTATCAATATTTAAAATTATTTGCCAAAGTTTAATTAAACTTTCAAAATCGTGTACCGATTTGTACCACCAAACGAAACTAGTTTCATATAAAACCATTCTTTTTGTATAATATCTTATAAAATTTGTTTGCTCAAACTTGCTCTTTTGTCTTTTACAGAGCCTCTACCTACAATCTATCGTTTAGATATTTTGGACATTCTAGAAGTAAAGGGCACGTCAAAGTTGAATTGTGCTGCAATACGGCAGTGTGTTTATGAACATTTAAAATATTTATTGAAGAAAAACAGTTTTTAAAGTCTCGAGGATAGTTTACTTAAGAAAAAAATCCCTTCGTTTATATTAATATTTTGAAAATGGTTTGAAGTCGGAAGAAGTACTTTAAAATTGAAGTTTAAACACGCAAAATGGCTTAACACAGTATTTATTCTTCCTGTAGAGACGCGTGATGAGAGACTACATGGTAGACCAGAAAAAGAATTTGGTTTATGCTCGTCAAAAAGCAAAACAAGAAAATCTCGAAGTCCACAAGAACTCTCTCATACTACTCAAATCAACTTGAGGTCACATGGAAAACGGGATGCTGCCAAAATATCAACAACACATTGCAATGTCTTATCTACTGGTGTCTTAAAATTATTATGGATCCAGAAGTTCTAGCGAAGAAAATACAGAAGTCTGTTAACAAAGCCAATGTTGGAACATTAGCATTTAATAATAGTGACGATAGCGACTCGGCTAGTAATTCATAAACAAAAAATGTCATTCGGTTTTATTCTTATATTATGTTAAAAAAATATTTTTAACTAATAACTTAAAATAAGTGCTTCGTTATGACTTAACCGAACCATTATACTATAGACATTTTATTAGTAATTAATTTTGTTTTAAAAAATCTGCAACAATGGCTAAAATAAATGTATATTTTTTTAAGTATTTTTTTTATTACATTGTGACCCTTTTGTATCAAATGCCATGAAAAAATATTTTTGTCTAGCTAGATCGGGATTTGGGACCACTGTGCAGCGGTTAGGTTAGGTTAATTGACAATCCAATGAAAGGGTAAAAATACCCTTCCCGCGGTTAGTGTGCTAATTTTCTTGTTTGTGTGTTATTATATAACAATTTATCTTACCTTCGTACGGCTTTGTGCTGGTAGCTGACGTTGAAATCTACCTGTAACAGAGAGAAGAAAATAATTATGATTAAGAAGCACAAAGAAGTAACCATTTTATTTCTGAAAGATTATTGCGACAAAGGTGTCTTCCGAATGCAAAAGAAAAATTAATGGTCAAGATAATAATTCCAACATACTTAATTAAAGCAATATTAAGACAATGAGATACTTGATTCGCCAATATAAATTTATGTCGTGATAAAGTTGAGTGCATTTTGTTTATAATCCTGATAATCTTCCTGATAAATTATTTTACTTTTCAATAAGCGACCTAATAAAATTTTATAGACATCCTGTATTGTGGTTTTAAAGAAAGTAGCTCGTTACTGAAACATAGAACCTCCACAAAGGTTGTCTATAACGATTAATAGCATTTAATGATTGAAAAAATCATCCCATAAAAGTTTTTTTTTACTGTAATACCTGTAATAATAATGTACAGGATGTCCGGGGGTAAAGTGCGCTAACTTCGGGGGATGATTCTACATGAATGTACAGCTACATACAGTAGGATCCAGTTAATTAAATGTACATCTACCTATAGTATACTCTAGTTAACTGAATGTACATCTACCTACAGTATACTCTAATCTAGTTGATTGAATGTACATCTACCTACAATAAAATCTAGTTAATTGAATGTACATCTACCTACAGTATAATCTAGGTAGTTGAATGTCCATCTACCTACAGTATAATCTAGTTGATTGAATGTACATCTACCTTCAGTATAATCTAGTTAGTTGAATGTCCATCTACCTACACTATAATCTAGTTAATTGAATGTACATCTACTTACAGTATAATCTAGTTAGTTGAATGTCCATCTACCTACAGTATAATCTAGTTTGTTGAATGTCCATCTACCTACAGTATTTATTTGTTGCATCTCACCACACATAAAACACTTTTTTTTTCACATAAAAATCAACCTCACTAGGTCTGAGTCTGTATCGAGGTATAATCTTGTTAAAAAAATGAGGCCTGTATGAGCCTGTATCGAGTATAATCTAGTAAATTGAATGTACATCTACCTTCAGTAGAATCTAGTTAATGGAAATAACATACCTAATTATCTTCTGCCTAATTCTGTTTTACTTCAATTAAAATCGCCTGCAACTTTAATTATTCCAGTAATTTAATACTGTTTATTATTTATAAATACGGAAACATTTGACTACAATTACTGCATCTAAAAACGGCGAAAATGAACAATATTAAAATCGACATAAAACATAAGCCGTATAAAACCTATGTACAGTTAAATTGCTCGTTCAAATCAAATCAAATCAAATCAAAAATTATTTATATTAAAATAAAAATTACAAAAGTGTAGCTTATGGGTAGACCCCATTTCTTCCAGCTAACCACATTTATTTAATTACAATGTTTATATAATATTATTTGTTTTATTATAATAATTACAATGTTTATACAGATAAAATAACAATATACCAATGAAAAAATAAAAAAATACAAATATTTATACCAATAAAAATAGGCGTTTCATTTACGTGAGGTATTCACTCAACGTGTAGTGACATTTATTAACAAGGAAAGTGTTTAGTAACGATTTGAATTTGTGTGTATCTTGTATTTGTTTAATGTTATGTGGAAGGTTGTTATATGCTTTAATGGCCATGTAGTATGGTCCTTTTTGGAATATTGTTTTGTTTGCTTTTGGTATTAGTAAGTTTTCTGTGAGCCTTGTAGCGTATTTTTGTGTTGAGTTTTTTAGTGGGAACTTGTCTGTAGATGATCGCACTAACATACATAACTCCATTATATATATATGTCTGTGACTGTCAGAATTTTCAGATTTTTAAACATAGGTCTACATGAATCTAAACGATCAGAGTTTGTAATTTTTCTTATGCATCTCTTTTGTATGATGAAAACATCTTTAGCGTTTACCGAGTTTCCCCAAAAAATAATACCGTATTTTATTATTGAATATACATAACCATAGTATGCGGCTATTACTGATTCGGTGTTTAATATTTTTCTCGAGGTACCCAGAACATAAGAAAAACTATTGGTTTTTGCTACAATTTTTGAGACATGTTCTTTCCAGTTTATGTTTATATCTAATTCTATTCCCAGTAGCGAACAGGTTTGGGAAGGTTCGATAATATTATTATTAATGTTTACATTTATATTTATAGGTGTAGCTTGCACTGGACAAAATTTTAAGATTTGGGTTTTGTTTGTGTTGAGTGATAGATGTTGCGATAACAGCCAGTTTGCTATTAATTGGCAAGTCTCGTTAACTTGTTTGTTAAATTCGTCAACGTCTCCATTACATTCAAACAACAAAGCGGTATAATCAGCAAACATTGAACATTCTGTGCCAGCAATTATTAGAAGTTCGTTTATATAGATAAGGAAGAGGAGAGGCCCAAGAATGCTTCCTTGTGGCACACCCTTGTTTATTGTTCTCCATTTGAATTCTACCATGTACTGGACCATTTTTTCATTGATATTTGAAATTTGAACTTTCTGCTGACGATTTTTTAAGTACGATTCAAACCATTTTAATGCTTAACCTCTAATACCCCTCTAATTCCCCGATACAGCGGTTTCAAACTATGGAAAACGAATACTTAGGTGTTATTGATATGATTAAGCTTTATAGGTGAATACCTAGATACTTTAAAAATATTTACAATACTGTTTATTTACGTATTTCGAATTTCGTTAGTTATTATAACGCCCCGAATATAGCATAGTTTTTTTTTAAAGATATACAAACATTTGTGTGTTAATAATAACCTGCCTTTTAATATTTTTAAAACTTCTACTGCCATCATTATACGCAGAAAATGTAGCTTAACCCACGATGCATTTGTCCACTCAGCTAATGACCGGTTGGTTATGTCCGATATCTAAATAATAATAAAAATGCATCAACGTAATCTCTAAATAGTATAAACTTAAGTCGCTATCCGCGTCGGTCTGTGCGCTTAGTTCTTCCAAGCCACCCAAGGGATTTTCATATGTTTTTACTATCATTTAGAAAATGTCTTCTGAAAGGTTTGTATATATGTAAATAATACATCCATATTATATTTATAAAAGGTTGAGAAAAGTCGACCAACGCCAGGTATGCGTCAGCTATTTATCAATAATATTAACGATTGTTACCCAATTCGCTCGTACATATCTAGGAAGGCAAATAAAGTCAACACAAAAACTGTTATCATTCCCAAATTCATTCATTGGACATTCCGATTTTGAGAGGGTCGAAGATAAATAGAGGGATACGGCCTGATTCATGCGTTACCCGAGCCGACCCGACCACACCTCTGCACCTTCCTCTCCCCGCCTCCACAAGTTGCCCAACGGACCTACTTGAACTACCCCTACTACCCGACCAAGGTGCTTTGCTGGGATAAAATAAATACCAAGTGACGAACTTTTGGGAAATTGAGCACACAAGGAACTGTACATAGACAGGATTAGTCGTATCCAAAGTTTGTTTTAATCAACAAGAAAACTGCCCATAATTAAACTGTTGTAGCGCTACTTGAGGATTGTTGTTACTCCAGGTTTTTTTCTCAAAACTCTTTAAATAGAACTCCGGGGTCTACGAAACATTTGGACATTTATGTAGTGATAAGTTACAATGATTCTGGGCTTCGACATTGGGTTTGCAATCGTATTTATCAGTCTTAATCCCTGCATTACCGACAGCTTTATTTGTTACCAGTGCCATCAATGAATAACCTCTTAAACTACTGTCTAAGATATCAAAGTGATGTTGTGAAACTGATCGAAATTAATAAGGGAAGGAGGAAAGGAAGACAAGGGATGGAAATACCTGGCTTTTGTTAGCTGGTCAATAAGTCAACAGTTGTCAAATTATTTTTGGGAATGTTTATATTCTGAATGGTAAATAATCAAAAAATAGTAATTTAGTGTCTGCCTGTAACTCCGGTTCAACAAACTAAAGAACTGAGACTTGCATTGAATTTAAGTGTTATAATTTTCTAAGTTGGAAGTTTTTGTTTAGAGAATTCAGAAAAGGGGATAAAGTATCTACTTAAAATGTGATATTTTGAATAGAAAACTATTTTAATTGCTTTTTTCAAACTTGGAACTGATGTATCGAGAATTCAGATAACGATTTTTACGTGAAAAAAGAGAAATTATACTCGACTTCGGGTTTTGAACCTTTGATCTCTGGTTTCAGAACCAAGATGTTTGACGCTCTGGCATGAACATCGTTAAATATTATTATCATGACGACGAAGATGTGTAGATTTTTCCTTTATTTTATTTTAACTACTTAACTCTATATTATTTCGATAACATAGGATGTAATTTTTAGAACAGTACGATATAATATATTAATGTAGATTCACTTTCATGTTCGCACCATTAAGTCAAACTGCCAGAAACACAAATATAAATTGAAAAAATCTCAAGAGAAAAAATAAATGCCACCGACGGGAATTGAAATAAATAACGATAAAATTTCATGAATGAATTTATTTTATTGTATAAGTAACTGAACATTAAATCGAATCTGATAACTTAGTAAACGATCCCAGAAGAAACCAAACACTCAATTAGGCGGTACATAAACAAACAAAGTTGTGGTTCTGTGGCCTATCCACCGTTTTCCTTCGAAGGACGAAATATTACTCGAAGAAGTGTTCTTTGTGATGCCCTTTTGATATTGACATGTTATCAATGCCGACTGCAGTACAGGCATTGCGTGATCAAGTCAGAACCATCGAGCTAGGAAAGTTTGCAAATGGCAGCTACTGTTGTTGATACTCGTTGTTACTGCTAATTTCTGTGATTTTTTACTGCAAGGATATTAAATATACAAACAGAGAAGTTTATTTAGCGACCGTGCTGACTTCTTATATTGACAGTTGCGAGTACGGGCAAGTAGGTACAGTCTGTATTGCAAGTATAAGTCAAAGTTGCAAATTTTCCTAATGGTGTACATGAATGACATAGAGCTGTTTGATTCTATCATACTTGGCTGATCTCTGTCAAGCAATGTGCCCTAACTATCTGACCCAAGTCTGATGCGAACAGCTTGAGCATTATCGCATTAATATTACAAAGGGAATAGTGCATATAATGTATCGTGTACACATTAATGGATTAAATTGCTTGTTATCTTGGTTGTGTTTCATTAAAGTTTGAAAAAAAATCACAAGCATTGCGAATAAGTAAATTTGGCCATATGTTTTATACGTACTTCCACAAGCGAGAACTTATCAGATGCCTATCAACAAAGCGACTCAACTACTTAACGATTCTGCATTGACTGTCGACAGTTTTGCAACAATTATCTTTCGACGTACCTATTAAATGTACTCTACATTTATAATCTTCTCCGTATTATATTGATGCATAGCCGTTTATTGGTTTACCGTTTATGTAGATCATGAAAAAAAAATCGGTAAAAATTTTTTGAAGGTTTTATAGCCATTAATTTTTATTCATTCAATTTTGATTCAATTTCATTTACCTACCATTAGATCAAGGTCTTCTAGTATGTATTATTGTGACGATTATACCACAGTCTCAGGATATAACTCAGTTATAAATAGATTGCACACACTTGGGAACTTTTATGCTAAAATCGCAGATACTTTTAATATTTATTGTTATTAAGTTTAATTTGTAGAACTCCATTTTATTTTTTTATTTTTTATATATACAATAATATTATTATTGGGTTTATAAAAACAGTTTATTTTTAAACAAGTTCTGCTGTGTAATTATTATTACGCGTGACAGCTGTTTCGCCCTCTGAAGGCACAGTTTGATAATGCCTTCAGAGGGCGAAACAGCTGTCACGCGTAATAATAATTACACAGCAGAACTTGTTTAAAAATAAACTGTTTTTATAAACCCAATAATAATATTATTGTATATATAAAAAATAAAAAAAACTTTTAATATTCCCCTTGTAAAGTATAAAGCTGCACTAATAACACATTTTAACGCCACTTATTTTAATGAGGTCACTACATAACAGGCTATTGTCATCGCTTCTTTCTTTACTGTTATGTTTTAACTTAATTTAATTCTTTCATTTTTCTCATCAAAATTCAATACTGCACTATGTATATGTAAAAAAAAATAAAACTTTGTATGTAAATGGCACTTGTGCCGTAAAGTCTAAATAAAGAAATAAATAAATTCAATGACACAATATAAAAATGTGCAACAAAAACTCAAATGTGTACATTTTCCATCCGTAGTTTCTAGAAAAATGAAGCTTTCTTCTGTGTGATGTGTTATTTTATTTTTGGCCTTAAAATTTTACAATAATATTTTAACTGTCCAAAAAATAAATCGCCTAAATATTAATTTAATATTCATCAATTAAAACCTTCGGTGAATGTAGTTAGTCCTTGTAAAACGTCCATTACGGCTAAGAAAATCGGAAGAAATTCAGCTTTTGTTTGAAGAAATATGAAAATTCGACAAAACATTAGAATTTTTTAAAATTATAAATAATTGATTAAATTTATATTAAGAATGTATTGGATCCAAAAAAAAACACCAAAATCTTTTTGCTGAATCCTTTGAAAGTCTGATAAATTTATTTCGTCGTTGGCTTAACAATTTCTACCTCGGGGTATGTGGTGCAAAAACAACGGATTCATAGCCATAATAAGAACAAGGAATGGCATTTTTAAACATTCTTCGTGAGAACTCAGCCTGTTTCGTATGAAGGGTATGAATATTTGAGGGAAGTGATCTCAGATCTTGGCTCAAGCACCTTTTGGTAGAGTTTTCAACATTTTTAAACAAAGGAATTCGTGAAATTCAACGAAAAACTTTTTTGTTTTGAGGCCGGAAGTCACTGTAGATAAAAATGATGTACTTATTTGAAAAATGAGGACGCTTTCCTCGATTTGGGCTTTATAATATTTTTCGTCATTCGTGTTAAGTTATTAATTTCTCTTTTTTACGTCACGTAGAGTAGTTTCCCCAATATATTAAGATCCTCGGGTAAAGGATGGTTTATATTAACCTCGCTCAAAAATACAACAATTTATTTAAGGGTACCAATTTCAATCCAAAATTGTTAATATTAGTCTTCATACATAAACGATTCCTGGTTTTTTAGTGAATTCAGAATTTCTGTCCTTTTTTCCTCGTCTAAAGTTTTCTTGGATATCGCAGATACGTCTGTCGCTTTCGGTACCTTCTGGAAAAGAAATTTTTTATCGGGTAGTTTTTGAAATGTTCAATAAATATTTTTTTAAATTATTATTTTGTAAGAAACAAACAGCTTTTATATAATATACAATGATAGATATAAATATACAAGTTAACTGAAGTCAAGCCACAGAAGTTTATTATGTTAAAGTTCATTAGAAATGAAGTTTGAATATCTTAAAATTAATTTGGTATTAAAGGAAGGTGAGAGGAAGAGGAAAATAGGAAGAAGATAGAAGATGCTCCCGATACATTCCATACTCTCATATTAATAATCGATCGTACGCATTACTTCATATCGATATTTCTTTAGGTTATTACCAAAAATGTCAATTATCATATTAGTAACTTTTTCTTTGGTTTGTCGTTGCAAAGGAATACCACTTTTGGCAGTTTTGCCTTGATAACTATTTACGAAAAGATATATCTTCACGAACTTCCTATAGTTTTTGTAGAAATGTGGCCGTTTGAACATGGTTTAATTACGTGCACTGCCTACGTATCGTCCAGCCAATGATGCCTTGAATGGATCCTCACACAATTTTAACGCGCTTTGACAAGACCTCCGTAAAATTATTAGAAAAGGATCTTATCGATCTTAAGGAAACTAGGTAGTTGTAGATACTCTCAGTATTGTTTTGGTGAAGGACCGTCATCTGGGATCATAGCATTGCTTGAAATGGATTTAGTTTTATCACCAGCTTTGAATATCCAGTACTTCCTTCAGCCTCACAACAACTCTTATTGGAGATGCCATAATCCCACACGCTCCAGGCAGTTGGTACACACATTAAAAATATATAATATGTGTTAACCTACATACATTTTATCTCCAATATTTGTTTGTTTTTTAAGGTGTTGTGCATTTTCAATCGCAAAATGAGTATTGCTAATGTATTAAGAATCTTTTTAAATTATTGCTAATACATTTAAAAATGGAATTGCAGACCGTTTCCTTATAAACTTAAAGATTTTAATAAATTACTTATATATCAGAACACGTGTTCATGTACCTGTATTTGCCTTGATTATATATAATGACAAAATATTTGGATTTATATAAACACATCCTTCAACATCGTGAAAATAAAATCGTATTTTAATAAAAAAAGTTTACCAAGAAACCTATTAACTCATTTGTTAAGGGCCTGCAATCCCGTTTTCAACCGTGTTACCAATAATTTGAAGAAATTCGTGGTAAAAATTAATTCTTGAAAACTATAGTAAGCAATAATTGTTGAATGAAAAATACGAGTAGATACAGACTTTTTTGGCGGGTTTAGATTAAACCGACGTAGCGCAATGATAGAGCAACTCACCGGCAGTCAAAAGTTTGCGGGTTCAATTATCGTCAGCGGCATTTTTTTTCTCGGAAAAATTGATCGTTTTGTATGGGTGTTTAGTAAGCTAATATTTATTTGCTTGTAATAATTTGAAATTCTTAATTAATTTGCAATACTAATTCTTCTCTGTGAACTTGTTCAAAGTTCGATTCGAAAGTGCCTTCGCTTCCTAAGTGGTCGTTACACCACTGACCCACAATATCAACAGCGTCAATGTTTTTTCACATTTCCCACTCTGTCACAGTGGAGTAGCAATACTTTTTACACAGCCCGGAGAAAATAAAACCCGATACTTTTTCGTCAATTTCACTCGAGTTGGGGTAAAAAGCGTAGCGGTCATCGGCAGTGAATAGAGCACACTTAACACAGAATGGACGGCCTAATGGACACTTCGATAGCAGTTTTTTTATCATCTTTTAGATTAGAATTATTTACTTTAACCCATCTTGTACTATAAATACAGGTATAATCATAGACAGCTAAATAAATAGACTTGCCCTAACATGATGTCTGGGTATCATTTCGAAGAGCTGGCGGCAAACCACGTGACCGTATTTTCGGCACCAGAAGGTTTGGAAAATGATTGGAATAACTTATGATATTAGTCGTACATTGACCACTGAAGACCACACATTGAAATAAATAGACTAAGAAAATTTCGCTAAAGTAAGGCAAGGTTTGCAGCGCTGTCCATTATGGGACTTTATGGATCTTTCTTAGCAGCGATTCTATGCAGCGAATTGAGTGATGTGGGTTAATTAAAGACATTTTTAAAAGTTTCTACACAAATTACATAATATAATTTTTTTTTTTTAATCAAGCTCGAACTTTTGTTTACTCGATTTGGGATGTTAATGTTTCTACGCGGCCAGAAATTTGCGCGTCATTGTAGAAAGGACAGTAATTCGTAAGCAGATTTTGTTTTTGAGGACAGATTGGTGATATTACAATTTGAGTTGCCTGTATACCGTCAGATTAATTTATTGACGATTTACCGAAAGTGGGACGGCTAAGTATGTTTGTCCCCTTTCCCTGATTATGTCGTCTATAAATTTGAATGTCTATTGGTATAATGTACAACTCTTCAGTATAAGTATAGCACCGAATTTCACGGATCACTGAACCCCAAATTGGCCAAATGGCTAACAACAAATGATAATAATATTGAAATTTTTTTCATTTTATGTAGGTGTTTCTGGTTAATGATTAATTATTGCTTAAAAAATAATCTTAAAAATCACATGTTATCATTTTGTGTTTTGCATAAAAATCTTTTGTTGTAAACATTAGTTTATCATAAAAATTATAAATTGTGTTTTTATAAATAAATTTATTGTAAAAAAGTTATTAAAAAAACTCCCTGTAAATAAAATCTTAATCTTGGTTTTTACGGGTTCGTGATTTTGACTTGCTAATAATAAATTATCATTAAAAACATATATTTCTACAGTTTATCCCACCCACCGTCCAATGAAATATTACGCAGCTACGATTAGCAAGAATCATCTCACATCGCCTTGTCATAAACAATATTTCGCTAGGCACTTCTTAATTTCGTTCTCACAAAAGCTTAAAGATTGTAAGCCTCAAAATAAGGGTGTAACCACGTTCTTAATTTTAATTATCCTAAAATATTACCTAGTCCAATTTAAACGGAAGCGTAAAATTATACTCTAAATCTTATAACGAAATTATTACTCTTGACCTTATTCAATGTTTTCTAGGAAATTCTCGGTTGTGAAAAATAATATCTAAAACAATTTTAATTAAAAATAATAATCACTTTGTTTTAACAACTTTTTGTTTTGTTTATACAGGATTTTCCAATAAGAGGTGTTATTTTGAATAGCCCGCTTTTTCGGTAGATGTTAATTTTAAAGTTGTCATTTTTTAACATTTGACAAGTAGAAACTACGCCATTAATAAAAATGGAACGATACACGCTTCAACAATGCATTGAAATTATTAAAATTCACTTGAGTGAATCAAATGCAAATCAACTTGAGTGATGAGGCCCATTTCCACCTCGGTGGCTTCGTCAACAAGCAAAATTGGCGCGAGGCTAGGAAAACTCACGAGTTATTGTTGCAAAGCCTCTCTATACTCAACGTGACTGTTTGGTGCGGTTTATGGTCCGGCGGAGTCATTGGATCTTACTTTTTCGAAAATGAGGCTTAAGCAACAGATACGGTGAATGGATCGCTATCGAGAGATGATTAATGATTTTTTATGGCCGGAATTGGATGGTATTGATCTGGACAACGTTTACTTTTAACAAGACGGCGCTACGTGCCACACAAGCAACGAAACCATTGATCTTTTACGATTGAGTATCAAAATAACACCTCTTATTGGAAAACCCTGTATAACCGACATTTGCACAAAGAAAACTTACATATAAAAAATATTGTTAATTTATTAAGAAATTATTCGAATAAACGAATGAATTGATGTGTATTCTAATAAACTTTTTAGCAAAACAATTATGTTTTGTCACGATGTCGGAAAACGTGTTCATAAAAATAACTGACTCTAAGTATTGTCTGAATTTACTGTCGAAATAAAGCAAACGTTATTTAGCACCGTAAAATAATTTTTCGTCGTATTATTATGTGCAAGAGATTCTGAACAATTTGTTACCCCATATAATCCGGGCTCCGCACGTCTACGCGGCGAACAGAGCAATTTGTGAAATGGCGCAAGAAATTTTAATGTATCAGATTTAATCATTTCTAGGCTGAAATTCACAACTCTCCCGAGGGAGGGGGACAAACGGGGAATCGATATTTTTAAGGGAGCGTAAATGTCGATACATTTTTATGTGGGAAGGGAAATGTAGCTCTTTACAATATTTAGAAGTTTCCAGAAGGGGAGCCGATGTTTAGAATATTTGAATTGTGCTGGAAGGTTGAATTTTATAAATGTTAGAATTTAAGTTCGAATCAGAACTCGAATTCGAAAATACTTTAGTAGGTTAAGGCGATGAACTATGTCGTGTAATATTTTAAATCGAGTCGTTATCAGTAACACCGCTTATGTAGATGGCGACAAGGTTTAAATTCCATCTTAACACCATCCGCCTGTTTTGATTTATGTAAGAAAAAACATGGCCAAAAAGTGACTTTTATTTTATTTTGTGGATGTTCAGGAATAGATATTTAATTTTTTTCAGATCATTTTATAAATAACGTAATTTTCCACATTATACAATAAAATAATAATCGAAAACGAGTCGCAAGTAGGAGATTTTGAACTTTAAAGCAGTTTTCATAGGCCTTATACATTATTTTTTTCTGGTCTTATAAAAAGACTTATCTGAAAAATACCCGATTATTTCAAAGGGTCAAGATGTATTCTACTTGCATTATTTAATTAAAGCATCTGAAACATTTTTAGGTGACCAAATTTTCAAACAAAAAACACATGATTTTGAATTACTACGTAGTGCATTGCCTTAATTTGAATAGATATAAATCATGGCAGAGCGGTAGGTTCCTAAAATCTGGAACAAGATTTCAAGAGTTTAAAATCCATAGAACTTTAAACAAGCACTACTCAAAAGATCTGGTTTTTACGAGATTCTATAAAAATAAAGCAAATTTTAAAGTATAAGTATTGGATAAATTGTATACTGCCGTTTTTTATGAATAATCACCTCAATAGCGCTGAACAATTTAAAATGAGTTCCTTGGCTCGTTCTTATTTCATTATTTATAAACAGATACAGAAAAACATAATCACCAGATAATCATCACTTTGATTAAAACGTTTATAACTTTCCACGCAGAAGACACTATAGTAGATTGTACATTTGCTATTTTATCCTCCATTACTAATGATATTACATTTATTAGAAGATTAGTGGTAAGTATATACTTGAGATTTATTTTAAAAGACTGGAGAATTTAGGATACTTTTAATGAAATTAACATTTTTTAAAGTTGCTTACATTTTTACCATATTTAGTTGTGTACAATATCGTGGACTGTTAACGTGAAGACTATGGACGTGAAGACTGTGAACATTTAAGGATATCACTGCCTTAAAAGGTTGATTTTATGAAGAATATTTCAGAATTGTATGTTAAACCCTACGAGAGATATGAATTATGTATGCGAGTGGTATTAAAACCGGTACATGAGTTTTTGACTACATCTATTTAGTAACGAATGCATGCAAATCTTGGAAGCATAAAAAACATACTTCCCAACACCCGATCTAGCTGCAACTCGGCAGATAAACTCGTTATTATGAGAATGCATTCCATTTTAGGTGGCAATCGCCTATACACACACGTACATATACAAATTTCTCTGAAATAGGATGATATTCCAGCAGTTAATAAATGAAATAAATGACAGTCCTACCCGATCGAAATTTGGCGATGTTGGTAGAGTTATCGACTCCAGTTCCTGGGTAGGAGGGTACAATCCTCAACAAAACCAAAAAAAAATTAAATAAATTTTTTTCAGAGGTTGATTTTTTTAAACAATTTATACGACAAATGTCCAGTCGAAAACACTCCCAATCTAAGATTGGTCCGAAAAGTAGATTTGCTTTGCAGAAATCATTTTTGGTTCATCGCTTCAACTCCCACCGATATACAAAGAGGCACAATTTAAATAAAAAAAAAAAACTAAAAAATCCGTAAAAAGGAAGAACAGAAATTATACCATTTCAATCAGGGCCAGCCAATTAACCGCTTTCCTCGACGTCCGACGCGAATCCCAGAAGTGCGAGCAAGAAGGCAACGGCAAAAGGAAACGTTTCAGTGAGTAATTGCATCCGTTGGAGGGAGAGAAACATACGTTTGGCCGGATGGCCCGAAGCGGTAAGCAGTCCATACGAGCGGTTTTAGCGGTGAGGTAGTGTCGAGATTTTAACCCTTGTAGCAAAGATCACCCGTGAAATTGAGATATAAACCGAACATAGTTCCAATAAATCAAAATAATAAATATATTTATTTAATAGCTTATCAATTAATAGTTTTTTCTGTAAATTACTTGGCTAACTTTTATACCAAAATCTGATACTTAGTTGGGGGGTTTTCAGTGAATCACTTGACTAACTTTTATAACGAAATCTGATATTAGTCTGAGGTTTTTCTGTGAATCACTTGGCTAACATTATACCGAAATCTGATACTTAGTTGGGGGTTTTTCTATGAATCGCTCTAATAACTTTTATAACGAAATCTGATACTTAGTTTGAGATTTTTCTGTGAATCACTTGACTTACTTTTACAATGAAATCTGATACTTTATTTGGGATTTTTCTGTAAACTTTAAACACTGCAGGACCGATTTTGCTGAAAATTTTAAAGTTTGTTCTAATTACTGCCAAAAGTATTTAGAGTTGTTTTGAATGGTGAAAAGAGTCAGGGACAACTGAGAAAGACTCGACACATTATCTCTGAACTGAAAAAAGATACGGAGACAAATTAACGTAATTTTTTAACACAATGAGGAATTCACAATTCTATGTGAAGTGAAAGGTAGAAAACGTTGAGGACGCCTGACGAAGACATGGTAAACATGGTAGAATTCTATACAATAATATTATTTGCAGTACGCTAAAATTCACAACCTCAAACCCTTACTGCAAACCATTCACAACCTAGTAATATAATAAATTTATAAACAAAATGAAACTCCGTTGAAGGGGAGAACCTTGTTACCATACAAAACTGTTTAAAAATGGAATAAAATGTAAGCGGCAAGTATAGGGTTAATTCTGCAGGTTAGTACCTACTCGAGCGAACGTTGGCACTTCCTGTTGTCGCAAACAGGTTGGTTGCACGGAGGCTGTAAAAACGCGGTAGGCTCCATACATTATGCACTACCTGTAGCCATAGCAGGCAGCAGTACCTGTACAGGTACAGGTCAGGTAGTTGGGTAGTTGGGTAGGTGGTTGGGTGGTGTGGCCGCCTCCGCCGGGAATCACAAATAAGCCCCTGGAAGCTGCTACCATTAAACACACTGACAAACCAGAACCTTAATAATTGCTAGGCCGCGCTAACTGGCAGGGCCGTAGTGGAAGATGGGCCTACTGCAAATAATTGAGCCGTTAAAAATGTAATATTACATTTTATTTTTATGTTTTTTTAAGAACATTTTTTTTAAATACTAATTAACGTTGTGACCACTGTCACTGTCACTTTGAAGAATAACACAAGAAATGCCTTGTCGACGTGTTTCGTAATCCAAACATTTGCTTAACCACTTAATGCTAATGTTTTTTAGTAAAAAGATTTTTTTTGATGTTTTATTCAAGTTTATACATTTTTCAATTAAAATATAACATTTTAAGCTTATATAAAAAGCAACTCAAAAACACGACCTATCTCAACTGCAGGCAAATTCAAACTAAGTAAAATACATCGCTAACTTTCACGAGCCTTACTCGTGTTAGCTAAAAATATAACGCTGCAAGTCGAAACCGGCGAGCGTCACTCGGGCTAGCAGAAATCAAAACGCATTTAGCGCGCGAGCGTGACTCGTTTAAAAGCATTAAGCAGTTTCGACAATAACAATTAAATATTTTCAAAAGTCAAAAAAATGTTTTTGCCTAATTGAAATGGGATGGAGATCTACATTGTCATGCGAAAGTAAACGGGACGAGGCGCTGGGCTATTGGGCTAAATGCAACTTTCTTTTCAAGAAGGCACATCCAGTTTTATTATTTTTTCAATTAACTCTATAATTTTTGCTTTGAATACAAGTTTCCTTTTCATAATTTGAATTTTTATTTGGAGAATTAAAACAAGCGATAAATTAGGTGGATTACGACCTTAATATAATCTTTTTTTAAATTTATTTATTTAGTACATGAAAATGCATTTCTACATTTGGATTTTTTTTCATAAAATTCATGAATTTTCGTTTTCAAAATTGGAATTATAATATCCCGTGACATTTCACGGGTCTGCGCTTGTATATTATACTAAATAGGCAAACGATAGAATAAAGGCATCCGTCTTGTTATTATTATTATTGAATGAGCAGATTCTTTTGATGTGCTCATATCTGATTTCACAACTAGTTTAACAGTAATTGACTTGTTTTATATTTAAAATAAGTTAATTCTCTCCTCTCTGCAAATAAAAATCCAATCGAGTTCCTTGCATCCACTACTTTATTTGCAAGGATTGGATGCAAAGGAGTTTAGTAATTTTTTTTTAGTGTTCACGGAGATTTATATTTTTGTTGGTGCTGAAGATTTCTTGGATGCCAATGTTAATTAATGCTGATAATTATTTGATTAACTTCTCAGAAATTACGCATTATTAATCCAGCTGGATTGGGATTGTAATGCTTTGAATTTTTTACGGAATAATAATTATTTGAAATTAATAAATACAATCAGAAAATATCGACCGTGTTAAAAAAAAAAAGTTTTAAAAGGTTGGGCCCATTTATACATTAGTCCACCTCTGTTAACTGGTAACACTTAACACTGCTGCAAGGCAGACGCTAACTGCAAGGTGGAAGTTAACTAAATGCCGGGCGGTGGTTAGAAATAGAAAGAGTTACAAAATTCCCGGATTCAAGAGAGCGTCCCATGCATTTAGTATTAGGTTAATAATTACACTTTAGTAGTTACCATACTGAACTGCATTGTGCCGTATACAAAAGGCAAACTACCATTGTGTGCTACTTAATTATCATTAAATAATGGCTTAGGATGTAATTAATTAAGATCTGTGCTGTACGCTTGTTTTGACATGAATACTATGTGATTAAATATAATCGGGTACTTAAATAAATTCGCTGAATTTGCGTAGCAATCTAGGTTCACGATACGATACGATTGTATTACCCCAGCCAGAAGACCTCTTCTCCCGATGCGACCGGTACACCAGGGGGCGCTGATTTCTTATGAATTGGAGCATATGCTTTGAGCATAGGAAGGAGGTTGGAGTTTAATCGACCGGTATACATGGCAACCTAATAAGCGAGTATTGGAATTTTGGATGGGCAGGAGTAAAGGAATTGATTGAGCGATGTTTTTTTATTCTTTATGTCTTCCTTCTTTTTGATCTTCTTGCCTCTTTTTGGCTTTTCCAGGATCATCGTCTCTTCCTAGCTTTTCTGCTCTCTTCTAGTTTCTTCTCGGCCGTTTTTGGCTCGTCTTGTCTATTTTGTCTCTTCTTGCATCTTTTCGCCTCTTTTTGGTCGTATTGGCTCTTCTTGTCTCTTCTAATCTCCTCTTATATATTCCAGTCTATTATAGTCTCTTCTTGTATTTTCTTATCTCTTATTGTTTCTTCTTGTGTTTTCTTGTCTCGTATTACCTCTTCTTGGCTAAGACAAACTATGTTCGCGTATAATTATTATTTTTACTTAGGTCCGTGCTGTTGTGCTGTTACCTACAATTTACATGTCTTTGCATCTACGTTATTAATTCAATCGCTTATTTGCAAACTCCCGCTTTTCCATGTATAAATTTAATTCTGAATGCCACATTTTCTTTCGATACAGGCTTACAGATTTAACCTCTCAATTAGTTATTACTTCTGGTAAAACTGATCCAACATTGGCAATGATCAAAATTCTTTCTTGCACAAAAAATTAGGTTCGTTGACCCGTCTAAGACCTCTGGTGAGTCAAAACCAGATATAGATAACACTTTTTTTTATGAGAACCATTTAATGGGATATATTTGCAAAATAATAAAATATTCAACACCCTACGAGATGTGGTGATTTTCAAATGTACGTTGAATGCATATTTCTTTTTTATTTGGTACGATATTTTTTACATTTCAAAGTTTTCCAGTAATGTTGGCCTCACTAGGTGGCTTGCACGGGCTGAGGCCTTCATTTTATAATATGAAAATAAAATCTAAATAATACATTTAAAGAGAAAATAATACATTTAAAATATAACCTTGTGTGTTTGTGAGTAATGTGTGTTTATATTGGTTTTGTGTGTTACGTGTAGGTTTTATTTTTATTTTATGCTATGACATTAAATTCAAACTAGCTAAATTATCTTAACTGTTATCATTGTTCATTTGCTTTGTTGTTTTATTTATATTAACACTGTAGTATATACGTCGACCAAATATAGATAAGTACCTGTGTATATTTATTTATTATATATTTAAATGATTATTTTAACTTAACTGTTTGATTTTACATTATATATCTTATAAATAACTGTTTGATTTCTAAACACTCTTTTGTATATATATACGTAAGTATTCTCCTGCTGTCATTAATATTATTTAAACATTAAAAAAAATAATTTAAGAACAACAATGGCTCAACTTGAATTAAATCCAGGATAAATTTAATGTTGTTATAGCAAATAAATTCTCGGGTGCCAAAGTACTATACTTTGCATCTATAAAAACTAAATGGAGATTGAATTATTAGCAGTCCAATAAAAGGGAAAAATTATTGAAAAGATGAACATCCTGCGGTAAAGTGTAAAATAACGAAAATTAAAAAAAACCGCTAAAGAGTTTTCATTGTTTATGCCATAACGCGGTATTGTGAACAAGGTGTGTTTTTTAAGTGAACGTTTCAATTCAGTTTCTCTGTAACATTGGTGTATTTAAGCCCGTATTATAAACATCACAAGCTTTTTTATGAAAAGAGCTTGTAATAAAAATAATTTAATTTTCATAGGAAATTCCACAGAGAGATAAAATTTATGTAGATATTTTTAAATTGTTATGTGTTTGCAGTCTCTGTTCTTTGAACCTATTTGATTAATATTCTGCGTTTTATTTTCTTTTCTATGTTATTGTCAAATTACATGTTATTCAAACATTCGCAGTCATATCCCAAGAAGCAACCTCTACGAAACAATCTCTCATTCCAGTGAAAACAAACATTGTCTGTTATTTAGTATACTTTTATGTCAAAACACGTTGGAAATGAAAAGTAAATATAGATAATACTAGAAAGAACGCGCCTCGCTTTCGTAAAAGTATCCTTGTTCATGGAAAAAAAGAAAAACAATATTTATAGTAAACCAAGGGAGACTTTTCTATGGTTCTTGATTGTAGATACCTATTCGTATTATTTACCTGCACGATAGCAAATCTCTGACAGGATAAAAAAAAAATGTATGCCTGCTCTTCTTGCTCAATTCTCCATCATTGAACAAGCAACATTGCAAATTGATAGAATTGAAACTTAATTGAAATGGCTTTAGCCGTGTTTTGTGACTAGATCTAAATATTCGTGTACTTCCTCACCTTCCTCTCCCCGTCTCCTTCCCCTACTACCTTCAGCCTCGCAATATAGTAACATACCCCAATATGGTACATGGTTTTCCAATAAGAGGTGTTATTTTGATATTCAATTGTAAAAGATCAATGGTTTCGTTGCTTGTGTGGCACGCAGTCTTGTTGAAAGTAAACGTTGTCCAGATCAATATCATCCAATTCCGGCCATAAAAAATCATTAATATTCTCTCGATAGCGATCCATTCACCGTAACTGTTGCTCCAGCCTCATTTTTTAAAAAGGAAGGTCCAATGACTCCGCCGGACCATAAACCGCACCGAAAAAGTCACACGTTGAGGATAGAGAGGTTTTTCAACAATAACTCTTGGGTTTTCAGAGCTCTAGATGCGACAATTTTGTTTGTTGACGAAGCCACCGAGGTGGAAATGGGCCTCATCACTCAAGATGATTTGCATTTGATTCACTCAAGTGAATTTTAATAATTTCAATACGTTGTTGAAGCGTGTATCGTTCCATTTTTATCGATCCACGAGATTCAAATGGGGGTACATACGAGCGGACCCCCATTTACCTCAAGTCAACATTTAGGAGTTCTGTAAATGACACAATAGACCTAACACAAATATAATAGACTGAGAAATGACTTATTTGATATTTGTATTTTTATATTTCGTTAAGTTGTTAATTGAGGTATATAAATAGAGTCTTTGTTCCTTTTCTAGTCAGAATTAATATATTCAAGCAAAAAATTGCACATTGGAAACTGCGAATTTTCCTAGTTCCCCAACTTGTTTTTGAAAAATTTCCAGGGTAATAATGACGTTCAACGTTTAAATGCACTTCACACAGACTTCAAAACTAAGTTTGAGGACATTTTGACTATGGAAATGGAACGTTGAAGAATCGGATATCATGTGACAATACCTCACAAGGGTGCCCCTGTATACCGCCACCCGGTTATTGGGCAGGCAAGGGAAGGGAATATTTTTACCAAAAAAATAAATGATTATCACATGGGATGTTAATAGTTTTAGGAAAATTCAATATTCGGCAGGCAGGGGGTCTACGGAAAAAAAATTGGCAAGTGGTCTACGGGGCAAAAAAATTTGGGAACCTCTCTGCTCTAGACGGTTGAGAGCAAATTGAACTTCTGTGCGGAATTCATATAAAAATAAAATACATGCTTGTGATGATGGTTGTAGAAGATAGGTTCGCTGGGAAGTACCTACCTATTCAGTTCTCACCACTAAACATAGATTAAACCATTTAATCAAATTGTTGGACACAAACAATTTCAGTCTGAAACGTGGTGCAAATATATAATGTTTTAATTCTAATACTAGATTGCCCACGCCTTGTTTCAGAACCGTGTTGATAATTAATTTCCTATCTAGAGTGTGAGAATGAACTTACAAAACCGGTCACATCAGAAATATTATCTTACTTAAGTCTTACTTGATTAATTTATTATATCGTCCAACCTGCATAACTGCTTAATGTATTTTGATCATTATTGTATTTGTATTTAGATAATTCTAATGACTGCACAGTTGTCCAATTAATCAGAATGTGTGATTTGCTCAATATCAGTCTTTGAAAAAATGGAAGATTTTTTTACGGAACGAAATTAAGTTTTAAAAATGTCTGTCGTATTGATAGACCCATATCTTCTTAATATTTGAAAAAATCTGCCTGCCTATGTTTGTCATCGGAAAACTCGAAAATTAGTCGACCGATTTCAATGGAAAATTTCAAAATTTGTTCTTATTAGTGCCAGGAGTGTTTAGATAGTGATTTGAATGCTAGGAGAATACCAGGGACGCCCGAGAAATACTTAAGAGGAAGCTACTAGCCAAAAATGTGTATATTCTTGGTATACCTTATATTGTAGCTAATAGGTATTAAAATCGCTTGACAAACGGAGTCTCGAAACTTTCGATTTCAAGCACAAAACGGGTTTTTATTTATTTTGTAAATCATTTTTTAAGAAAGCAAAAAAATCAAGTGAAACTGTCACAGATAATCTAAGCTATATTACTGTATTTTTTTGAAGTTGTTTCCTTTACGCGTTCATACATTTCTATTGAAAAAAAAATTTTTTTTAGTATTTCACATTTATATTTTTTTATTGAGTATTTTTTTTTATTTATTTGTATTCTACTCAAGCGAAACGATAGAAAAACATTCAATTTATCTAAAGCATATTTTTTGGTATTCATAATGTACACCAATTCGTTATAAAGATTAATCAAAATAGTGATTTCGCATTAAGCTTCGCCTTAACGCGATATCTCTGCACCGAAATGAGATATAGAGTCAAATAATGTAGTTTTTTTAACAGTGACATTGTGGTATACAGTAGTGAATAGTTGAAGAATTTGGAGATGCCCAACAAAGACATTAGCAGTAGCAAAGTATTGCGGGGCCACTAGTACGATATAACTCCGGGTATTCCAGTTTTATGACACTTAACACACTATGATACAAGCTTAACCAGAGTAAACGTTATTTAATTCAAGTTTAATAACTCTTAACCTCATTTTACCCATGATTAACGACACTTAACGCGATACAAACTATGTTAAATAACTCTCTATCTAATCTGACCTGTGTATGACAATACTTAACGTAATATAATGCAAGATTAACTCTTAACGTAATTTGACCCAATTTTTGAAATAGTATGATGTAAGTCCTTCACCTAGTCGATACTTTTAACCCAATGATACTCCTAACTCTTAACTTAATATTATCCAATTTTGGTAGGTGTAACATAAAGTAGTGTTATCCAAGTGATTAACGCGTAATTTGTTCCAAGTTTTATCACATTGAACATACTTTGATACAATTTTGATCACACTTAACATAATGTTACTTACTATCCATATTTAAAAACACCTAACGTAATGTGATCCAAGTTATGTAACTCTAAACCCATTACGAGTACTTAATATGATAGTACCTTCTCTCACCGTTTTAAATTAAATTTAACCAACTGTGATGTAATAAACTTTACAATGGGTCACATTTTACTCCAGTTTAAATAAGGAAACGACCGTTAAAAAAAACTGCAAGCTAAATATTGAAATATTTTGGAAAGCAATATCATTGTTTTAAGCCACTTCAAAATCATATAATAAAGTGGTTTAAAACAAAGAAATTTTTCAATTAAATTAAATATGTAGATAAGTTTATGGCATTATTGATTTTTTTACATGATTTTCCCAAAACCCATTTTTTAGATGCTCACATATTTATGTTTTTTCAATATGGTTAAACGAAATCCAATACAAATTATCGATTAAACCGGTCCGGTCAGTTGACATAATGACCAGCTCCAACGGTGGACATTTCACATAATGACCGGCTCATATTTCACACATTAGGCGTAAGTTAAAAACGGCGCGTAGCGAATTTATTAGTATTCAATAAAATCTAATATTATGTAGAAATAGTCATATTTTATCGATCAATTTTATACGCTTGTATATCTTATAACAGCAATAGAATTAAAAAAATAATAATAGGTAAGTTTTGTTACCTTGTTTTATGTGTCTTGTTCATGTCTTTGTAATCAGGTTTGCTTGTGATGCTATTGCAAGGAAGAGGTTTCTGTATTAATTTTGATTGAAATCCATTGAAAATAACTGTTTAAGTCAAGCTTTCAATCATATATTATAAAGGATGTCCCAAAAAAAGTGTCAAGCGTATTTCAGGGGTAGAAAATCCCTAGGGGTACCAAATCACCCATATTTATTTTCCGCAATTTTTTTTATTTTCGAGTTATGTTTTTTTTATTCTTTTTTTGCGAATCCTTGACTTACAATAGATTATTGGTCACAGAGACATGAGTTTTTGAGACACATGCTGTGTTTTTTTCTAATAAGGTGAATAGTATACTTTATAGACACGAAAAGAATTGTGTTGCGCCCAGACATTTTAAAAACTTGTTCATCGTCGTTTACCCCTGTAAATTTCATTTAGCCATCTCTACGATGTCATACTTAAAATTTGTTGGAAAGCATGATAAATACAGACATGTTTAAGCTCCAGCATTCCCAATTTCTACTGATTAACAACAAGTTTCCCTTTAAATTCTTAAGTTCTAAAAAATATACGTTATTTTTTAAGATAATAATTAATAATTTGTTATGCCGACACGTTAATTATATGAAATTTCCTCGATGGAAAAAAAATCGCAAAGTGAGCTCCGAAAATTATTGAAAACACGTTTTGTTCTGTTATTTAGTATGTTATGGGGATTAAGAAAATCGCAGTGTATCTGTAAATGAAACTAAAGCATCTGTTGAGAGGTTTTTGCTCTTTTCTAAACAAGTCGTGTTTTATTAAATGTTTTTTTTTTAATATTAGCGCGCTCCCTCTTACATTCGTATTTACATTTCTCCCTCTCAAACCACATTAGAACGTTTACTACGGGGCCGTTTTTATGGATTTTGGATGAGTTAAATAAATAATAATTGTCATTATTTGTTTATTATTTGTAATAACCCCAGACGAAGAAACGCCCCCCCTATATTTGTTATAAGAGATTTTGTAGGGTATTGGTATTTCACCTATTCTTATTTCAAGAAAACCGATAATTTTATTTGTGAACAAGACCTTACTAACAATCTATGTACCAATTCCGTATAAAATAAAGAAATGAGGTCGTCTCCTATTTTTTTATTGTAAATATATGTGATGTATAGTAATAAAGTTGAGTATTTAAGCGATAGATGGCGCTAGTCATAAAGCTTACTCCAGAGTCCGACAGATGTCGTTAGAGTGTAAAAATTACTTTTGAGATGAGATTGATAGGGAACAAGCTTCTCGAACCAGAGAACTACCAACCCTCGGGTAATGGACAGTGTAGCTAAATCCAGACCTATTATTTGTAACGTAAATAAACACGATTATAAGTAGAACCTTTTACTTTTTAACAAAGAGTTCCCAACCCTTAAGGCTGCAAAGTAAAGCAAATATAACAATATACGAGTATTATACTTATAGATTTATTAAGGACAGTAAAGTAATTGTTCGATATTGTTTATGTTTATGTTTATGGTATATTTATACCGTTGATATTAAATAAATAAATAAAAAAAAAAAAAAAAAAAAAAAAAAAAAAAAAAAAATACCGTTGATATTAAATAAATAGATATCTCCAAAAATGACGAAGTTATTAACTTGGGTAAAACGTGCGTATAAATTCTACACAGTTGATAATTGAAATGCGAGTGCTGCATTAATGCCGGACGTAAAATATCACTACTATGATTGAGCTTGTATCTTCAATATTAAGCACTAATAAATTAGTTATAGGAGACGTACCTGATCAATGATTATGTCACAAAACCTTTAGCGTGGCTAATGATGGACTAAATAACTAAATGCTAACTTTTTGATTAAATTATTTATTTAGTTAAAATTCTTGAAACATGTTTTGACAGTTCTATTGGGAAGATTTTCAAATTTCGGGACAGTCGTTAATAACTGGCTTTGTCGGAGATTTGGGTTGAAAAACATTTATGTAGGTAAGAAAATGATTTTTTTTAACCTTATTAATGGACGAGTTTCTCTCACAAGTGGATTCTAGTTTTATTAACCACTGAAAAGGAAATAAAAGTGGTATTATACTAACGTCGCAAATAAACAATATTGCAAGGATTACTGCTTATTATTTGGCGGCCATGATTCCAGGGAACACAATTTGTATGCAATAAATTCACAAACCCGTGTGACCGGCGACACGTTTCCATTTTCCCACCCAGGGCTGGAGTAGGTACTTTTCAACGCTTACAAATGTACCGCTTCAGTATCTAATGATACAAACTGCATTTTTTTATTCTTGAAGGTACATGCATTATTATGTGTGACAGGTATATCGCTTTTCAAAAGCATTGATTGTAAAAAGCTTGCATAATGAAATACAATGAGTTCCAAAACAATCGTTTAATAGTACACAACTGCTGACCTTGTACAAATAGCAAGTAAGCCACCTCGGGTCTGGAGCTCCAAAATACCTTATAAATCAATGACTGTGTAGACTGTAGAGACTTAAGTGAATTTTCAATGCTGCAGCAAGGCTGTTAGCCGGTGTTTATAAATATTCCCACATCTCACAACATCTGCGGAACCTTCATTTGCTTAAATGCTTTGAGAGAATCCAATTCAAACTGTGGTGGATGGTTTTCAAAGCCATATATGATATTGATCTACCCTATTTGTCAGAACTGCGCATTCCAAGCAATGCTAATACTAGGCAAGTAACCCTTCGATCAGCATCTTCAACAGCCATATAACATAGACTCTCAGTACCTATGAGCAATCCCAATACCAATTTTGGAGACCGGGCTTTTGCAGTGACAGGCCCAACAGCTTGGAACAAACTCCCTTCACATTTGCGAAAGATCGACAGCTCATCTGAGTTCATAGCAAAACTAAAGACTCACCTTTTCAAATTGTCGTATCCATAATATTGACCACTATTCAGATTTTTTCATTGTTCAGTCCAGGGGATTTTACCTTTCTCCTTGACTACCCACTTTAATGTACTAACAACCATTTATAATGCGTAAACTCTTTTTTTGTAATATTTTTTTTATATCTTACAACTGACACCACGGGCAGAAATCATAACAATTACGATTAACATACATATTTGTAAACTAAAATATGTATGTTAATCGTAAATCTCTAGTTTAAGCCGTAGTTGTAAGTCATATTATAAGGGTATTGTGTAAATACCCACTCGTTCATAAAAATATGTATAGTTTTAAGTTACTAGGTTAAATGTCTTAGTTGTAAATCACTAGACATTGACCTTAGTAATAAACCATTAGTTGTAAGTCACTAGCTATTAAACATAGTTCTAAGCCACAGGTAATAAGTTATATGTCTAAGTGATAGGAATAGTTTAAATGCATAAATTAAGTTGTTAAGAGGGAGCTAAAAGCCAAAAATGTGTATAATCTTGGTATGCCTTATATCGTCACGAATATAGGTAATAGCCATTAAAATCACTTGGCGAACGGAGTCTAAAAATGCTAGATTTCAAGCACAAAAGTGGTTTTTATTTATTTTGTTAACAATTTTATAAGAAAGCAAAAAAAAATACAGTGTGTGGCAAGCCTACGCACGACGGAAGTGAAACTTTTAGTATTCTTCTCTCTCTCTTTTCATTTCATTCTATTTATATTTATTTTTCACATATTTATAAGTAGCATGTGATAAAAAAAAAGTTATAAAAATATGGGATTCGAACCCGGGTCCTGCATAACGAGTGTCGAACGCTCTGCCTCTAGACCGCGGTTATTACGTATTCGACCAAAATATCATATAGTCAAAATATCTAAAAGTCGCAGCACGAGAGCATTTTATCACTTTAAAAAAAATTATTATTAAAAAAATCACAAAAAGAAAAAACAAATCGTTGATAAAAAAAAATTAAAAGTTATAAAAATATGGATTCGAACCCGGGTCCTGCATAACGAGTGTCGAACGCTCTGCCTCTAGACCGCGGTTATTACGTATTCGACCAAAATATCATATAGTCAAAATATCTAAAAGTCTTTTATCACTTTTAAAAAAAGCATTTTATCACTTTAAAAAAAATTATAATTAAAAAAATCACAAAAAGAAAAAAAAATAGATTAAGCGGGGATCGAACCTCGGTTCTTCACGACGAGAGTCGCGCGCTCTGCCTCTAGACCGCGAAGCTGAGTTTGGAGAGCATCCTAAAAAAGGTATATAATATTGGCTAGGCTCCTATAGCGAAATGATCACGGTTTTTCATGACGGTCATGAGTTAGTTTTACTCCTGTCCTCGAAATTGCATAACGCGCGTAAAGAAGTTTCACTTCAAAAGTTAATCAACAGAAACTGTCACAGATAATCTTAGCTTTAATTTTTATTTTTAAAGTTGTTTATTTTATTTGTTCATAAATATCTATTGAAATAATTTTTGTATTAGTTAACATTATTTTTGTATTATTTTTTATAATATTTGTAATCTACTCAGTGAAAATGATAGGGAAAGATCAAATTTATCCAAAGTATATTTTTGGTATTTATAAAGTAAACCAATTTGTTATTGAGATTAATTGAAAATAGTGAGTTAGCATTAAGCTTCGCCTTAAGCGCCCTTGAGGTGATTTTCTCTCAAAAAAGGCGCTACACAAATAATCAAATCATTATTATTATTATCATTATTAAATGGGCGGTCCGCTTCCCTATATTCTTAATTCCCCTATCCTATTCCCCGATTTCAATATTTAGAGCGCAGGCGTCAGGTAGTTATGAATTCCTTAGACGATATTTTGTTCTATTCAGTCCTTTTTCAGATAATTCCAAGACATTAACGTCAACTTTCTTTCTGCTACCATTCCTTTCCCTAACATTAACATTCCTTGATACATTTACTAACTCCATACCGTACGTTCCATTAGCAGAATTCTTTTAAGAACCAGCTCTAACCTATCTTATTTTGACGTAAATATGTTCATAAGCGAAGACTTAATTCAGTCCTCTAATAAATAAAGTTCTCATATTAACTATCACATATTAATAATAGTGGCAAAACAATTATTTGTCAATAGATTATTAGCTTGCTACACATATATCATATTTGTCTAGATAATATTGACAAATGGGTCAGTGCTCAGCTGTACATTCTGGACCCAGAAAGCATTGCCTCTAATATATAAATATAATATTATGTGTACATATGTATATCCATAATCACATTAACTTGCTCTATAGGTATACGTAAATAATAGGTATAATAAATAACGGGTAAAATACACAGAAATTATAAGAAAAGTATAGTAAATATAAAATTGACCGGTCGGTGGCTGAGTTCAAATCACGTTTGTATCTCACCCAGGCGTAGTGTGTTAAATTCCTTGGCTGGCTAAGTCCTCCACCACAACACAAGCAACATTTTCTTACTGTGGTGGTAGTTGGAGATTTTCAAATTATGTCAGGCTATTCGTAAGCAGGGAAGTTTGTATTTCTACAAAAAAAATAGAAATGGAAAATAATGTATTTTAACAGTTATGTGGTTAAAATTAAAACCGATTATTACTTGGCGGTCATTGTTATTGATGCAAAAGTTTTGAGGTTAGTTTCCCTTCTCTTTTTAAACCAAAATATGAATATATGACCCTGAAATAGGTTCTTAGGTTGTTAGTTTGAATTTAATTTTAAAATATTAGCGGTAGTTGTAATTCATCTAATTATCAAATAATATTTCTCTTAACTCTAACATTGACATTTTTTCGGATTCACTGCTCAAATTCAAACGTGGCATCATGTCAATAATTTAAACTGTTCAATGCGAATACATACAGACATACACAAACACACACTCACACACCCTCACACATACATTACACACGTCACACACACACACACCTCTAAACTACACAAGTCATCTGGTAATTAAGGAATAAACATACCACTTAGCAGACATTACAAGGAAACATATCATAGGTACACAACATGAAGTATCTTATTCCTGTATATTGTTTCAACTCTGTAAATCATGTACTGTTTGTTTCTATAATATAAAATAAAATATTTTAATAATTCTAAAGGAACACTTTTAAAACATTATTTTCTATTAAAAGTGCATATTAACCATGTCCCTATATTTACCATATACAGGTACATTTCTTTCATCGTTCACTTAGCGTTGGCTCAATTTTGATTGGTGAGAGTGGTCGTTAGTATTTAGGTCCCACATGTCGCTGGCCCACGGGAAATTTCCGCCAACCTTCCGAGCCGGTGCGGTCTCGTATTTTCGCGTTGCATATTTCAAGTTAGCTTTACGAGGAAGACGTTGCTGTTTTATAGTCTATGTAGATGCAAATTTGTCCTCTAGAATAACAAGATGTAAGCTCTTTATGACTCTTACATGATGCAGGGAATTATTAAGTTGAAACGAGTTTCGTGGTAAAAGTAAAAATTAGATTTGCATAATTTAATAGTTCTGAAGTTATAATCATTTATTGAATCAAACGTGGGAAAAACTTGAGAAAAAGTCACTGAATGACTGATGTGATAATATTTTAGGAAATGAATAATATTTAGTTTTATAAGTTTAATAAATAACATAGTTTTTCTGCTATTTTCAACGTGGTGACCAAAATAAAAATGAGAGTTCTAATGCATGTAATAGTAGGTATATTATTTTATTAAATAAATAATATAATATTTTCAGTTTTATGATAACTTAACACAGTGACAATTAAACACACTTTTAAAAAGTTATATAAAGTCGTTAAAAACGATGAAATTTTTTTTTTTAACCTAACCTAACCTACTTAACCCAGTTAATATAGTTTTTGTTTCAAAACTTTCCATGACTTTATATAACTTTTTAAAGATGTGATGATTTATCCGGTCACCAATATTTTCACGTGGAGCAAACATTTTGTGGATATACACTATGAATAAAATGACTTGGTTTTAATACCACTTTATTGGGTTTTCCAATAAGAGGTGTTATTTTGAATAGCCCGCTATTTCGGTAGATGTTACTTTTGAAGCTGTCATTTTTAATTTATATACATAATTAAATAAAAGAAGTGATAAGTGATAAGAAGTGATGTGTAGTTTGTGGCAAGTGCGTGTTTATGTATATAAAATAAATAAAAATTTAATTTATATCCATAATAAAATAACACCTCTTATTGGAAAACCTTATATATATTTTCAATATACAAAACCAACCGGTTTCGGTTCACCCTGATATTTTTATATAACCCTGATGAAGGTTCAAGGTGAACTGAAACCGATTGGTTTTATATATAAAATACATAAAATAAAGCGGTATTAAAAACAAAGAACTAATTCTTGTAATATAATATTGTTAATTGTATCCAATAATTATATCACTAGACTCCAAGCACCATTTCATGTACTTGCTTCTCGCATTAATTTTATGATCAATTCTTGTTCCATCGAGAGATTGCATCGTGTGGGGCATGAAAATAACATTGCTTCCTGTAAAAAGCGTCTATATTGTGTAATTCTTTATTTTGAAGATGTATTATGTATATAGATGAAAGATATATATTTTGTTTAAATGTTTGACAGATATGTCGTTATTTTTCATATGCACTAACATTATGTAGGCAAATATCTTCTTTTAATCCTGTGGATTTTTTTTATGTGTAATATACATCACAAATTTTTGAATTATAATATCCCGTGATTGTGGAGGATCTTTTTTAAAGGAAAGAAATGAGAGGACGTTCTGGGAAGGTAAAAGGTATGAGATTTGGGTAGGAATCTAGGTTGTACCGAAGTGACGGACATATGAGTATATCCCCAAGGCGATGAATCGAGAGTCCAGTTGGAGAGGTCAAAGGGTCTCCCCAAACCAGCCTCTCCCGATCCGGCACGTCGCGCAGCTGGTGGACAGGCGCATCTTGAACACATCACACCCGATGAACCCGGGCACCCCTGCTAAGTCACCAAACGTAGCGAACCATTTTAGGTGACCTATGGCAGAGGTAATCCAATAAATAGTTCCAGGGAGGTGGTACCCAAACCCGTCTTCCAAATAGTAATAATAAATCTTTTTTTCTAGTATCACTCATATTCTTCAAATTACCATAAATAAATTAAATTAAAATATGTATACAGGGTGTATCGGCACGTACCCAACAAACTTTAACCAGCTATTCCTTAGCACATTTTGAGTAAAAAATGTTATGGGCACTTTGCTGTCCGGTAACATTTTTTTTTAATAAAAAAATTATCATTCATATTTTCACCACATGTCACCAATGTTTTATCATTTGTCAAAGTTTGAAAACCCATCTGGCAATATTTTATTTGAGTTTCGTTGAATAATGTACGAACGTACCTACATTGGCGCGCTTTTACAATCACAACGAAATGGGATGGCACCATTCGTCTCATTTTTAACGATTATTATTTTGTGTGTTTGAAAGAGCGAGAACGCTTTTTGACACACTTGCTAATAACAGCTGTTGAACACGAGAAACAATGCCAACGACAGTGACGGAGTGTGGATTTTTTAATCATTTTTTGTTTATAATTGAAAAAAACAGTTACCGGACAGCAAAGTGCCCATAACATTTTTTACTCCAAATGTGCTAAGGAATAGCTGGTTAAAGTTTGTCGGGTACGTGCCGATACACCCTGTATTTTACAAAATATTAAAAGGTCAATTTTGTCAGTATTAGAAAAAAGGAACTCTTGTGCCTGATAATATAGCAACGATTCTTACTTTGGTTACATATTATAATATATTTTGTATAAAATACATATTTTAATTTATTTAAGTTTATTGGAATTTTTTTATTTTATTTTTTTGTTCTGATAGTTGATTATACATCACAATACATATGGGAGGTGATAGTAATTTTCTGTTCTGATTGTTCATAATACAGCGCAATTCAGATGGGAGATGATAGTATTTTTTTTATTCTGATTGTTGATAATACAGCGCATTTCAGAAAGGGGATAATCGTATAAAGTAATTTTTTTTGTTCTTAGTGTTGATAAACCAACCAAATTCTAAAAATAGATGATTGTATTTTTTTGTTTCGATTGAGCGCAATTCAGAAGGGATATAATTGTAAATTTGTTGTCCTTATTGTTGATAATACAGCGCAATTCTGAAGAGAGATGATTGTATTTTTTTTGTTCTTATTGTTGATAATACAGCTCAATTCATAAGGAAGATTACTGTAATTTTTTGGTTTTGATTGAGCGCAATACACATGGTATATGATTTTAATTTTTTTATTATGTTTGTTGACAATACAGCACAATTCAGAAGAGAGATGATTGTAATTATTTATTATTTGGTAAATAAAATGGTTTGGAATTATTTATTCATGGTTACCGTTAATGTTTTAATTTATTCAGAAAACATTACATCTCAACTATTTATCAGTCCACTAAATAAACTAATGATCTCATTAACATTTAAATATCCAACAGGGTCCGGACTCACATTAATCTTTAATTGTGTATTTTTCCATTCTATTTGCTATGTTCACTAAAAAATACTTATTTGTCTTATGACTTATGTCCATTGCCGTGTATTGTTCAAAACGCCCACATGTTTCAACCGTACATTCCTGAACACGTCATAAATAAATTATATACTTACCGAACACAATATTTAAATGATTCATAAAAGCCTCCTCACAGTGATGAAAGAATTGTTTCAAAAAATTGTTGTTGAAATAATTTAAGAAAGTATTTTCAGGTTGAAAATTATATCGTTACAATATTTTGAACGTACTGGAATTTTTTGGCAATGCGCAAATATTTGACATAAAACGGGGGATATTTTTAGTGTCGGCTCGAAAAGACAATAAAGTCATCATATAATAGTGAAAACATTAACAATGTTTAAATTGGCACATTGGATTTGTCCAAATGGTCAATTTGAAGTTAATATGGAGATTGGAATTATCCGATTAGTCGAATATTTATCCAAATGGACAATTTGACTATATATATTTTTTCTTTGGTCTAGAAGTGGAAACTTTAGATCTCATAATAATAATTTCTCCAAAAATTTTCATAATTTCCCAAACTTCTTGCCCTCTGGTTCAAATCAGTACCGTTGAAGAAGAAGCTGGTTAATTATTTAGTTCTTTATCAATGTTCTCCATAAAATGGATACGCACATATATATTAAGTAAAAGATTACAAATTTGAGGTACATGTAAGTATAAAAGGTCATGCGGCTAGTTTTACTTTTTTGTGATATATGTCAAAAGATAATTGCAGAACTGTCTGTAGATGACGTTGAAAATGTCGATAGGCAATGTAGAAATGTTAATAATTGTGATGTATGGTAATAAGTTAGATATTCAAACGATAAATGGCACTAGTCAGAAAGCTTACTCCAGAGTCCGACAGATGTCGCTAGAGTGTAGCAATTGCCTGTGGGGTATCCTTGTCAGACTTCAAGCTTCTAGAAACAGAGAATGACCAACCCTCGGGTAATGAACAGTGTAGTTTAATCCAGACTTAATTTATTGTAACGTAAATAAACTTAATTATTGTGAAGAACCTTTTACTTTATCAAGAGTTCCCAACACACAGAAATCTGATAGTAAGCAGAGATATAAAAATTGGCGCAGCCTTCTTTTTACTTTAATTCGTGTGAAAGGAAAGTTTACGTGTGTCTGCAATAATTTGTGCTGGACCCGGAAATCGAAAGTCACTGGAGTGACTTACAGTTTTGGCAAATTTAAACGCTCAGGATTAAGGAAAATCCTCGGAACTATTCGTTTCCGTGGCTACTGACTGTGGATTGACATTGGATTGACTAATAATTGAATAATAATTTATTTTGGAATGTGGAGAGGTTTATGTAATCCCACACACCCCATAAAGCATATACAAAAATAATATAATAATAATAACAAAAAAGACGTTAAGCATTATGCTACGTATACATCTGCGAGCCGAACTGCCGAACTGAACCTCAACTTATGGGAAAGAAACGAAGCAACCGCAAATGGCGCGAAACGCCGCTTGCAGTTGATTCGTTCCTTTCCCGTAATTCGTGGTACGGTTTGCGTTTCGGTTCGCAAATGTATACGTACCCTAAGATTAACAGGGCCAACGACTTTCTCCAGTGTGCTGTAATGCTCGAGTCTGGACATGATCCCATGATAAGGACATATTTGTCGAGTCGTTTGTCCTCTCCCTTAATCCTGCTATCCGGTCTCTTATGAGGGCTGCAAAACCTTGTATCTCCCTTCCGTGAGCATGTTGCAAGAACTGCAGTATCTATATATAAATATTAAAAATTATCCTTCATCTGCATCCTTCTATTTTATAGCGTTATTCTATTCTTATGTATTGGTTATGTTCGTCATCGAACTCAAGCCGCAGAGAAATATCCCGCATCATTAAATAAAGTATATTCGTTTTAAAAAGCTTCTCCATTATAACGTTAAGTGCTTTGAAAGTGAATTGTGCAACAGTTTCAAAATAATAAAAGACATCATTTTCACTATTTATCCGTAAATACTAGAAGGATTACAACCCAGATAATAATACATTATTTTAAGGTAGAATAATCCATCGCCAATTGAATCTGTATTTAATAAATTGTTGTTTTTCTTACAATCCTCTACCTTTGATTAGACGAATTAAGTAATTGCTTATAAGTACCTATTTAAGTAATTAAAAGTTAATTATTTGATGTGTCTAAGCTCCGTAAGTAATAAAACTATGTCTGAAATCTTTTGGACAACTGTGTTTTTATCTTTTTATTTTTCTGTGTTTTGTTCTATTTCATGCTTCACTTAGAATTATTAGTATTACCTTCTTCAATAATATATTACATTGAAGGGACCTTTAAAATTTACTAAAAGAAAAGTTGTTTCAATAAAAATGTAGAACTGGTTATATGAAAAAAATAAGTTTTTCATTTATTTATATTGTCTAATTTTATTTTTCAGTGACTTTCAGGGTAATCAGTATTTCACAGAAATAAATAATGGAGCATTATTTAATATGCTTTTCTGAAGGAGGTTCAAGTTCAGTATTTCAATAACTTGCTCCCCTAGAAGTACTTGTCCACAAATACTACAGATATATTATGTAAATGGGAAAAATTCTGAAAGATATATTTATTGCTGTACGAACGCTATGTCATAATTACACATTCATTTTGATATTTTAAAATAATTATTGTTTTCATTAACAACTTTTTCTTAGTTCAAGTTATTTTTAAGTTGTACCCATCAATGTAATATATGACACAGAAAAAATAAAAGATAACTGTCACAACTAGGAATTGAACCCAGGAACTCTTTTCTTACCGGGACAGGCGTGTTAAAAGTGGAGTTGATTTGAACTAGCAACCTCAAGCTCGCTAGTTTAGAACCTTACCCTTAGACAGTCGAAATACAAAAACAAAAAATACTGTTAAAGGAATGAGAGAGCACAATGCGCAATCTAACGTATCGGTATGAACTTCTCTAGGTTCATAAAAACACAAAAAACTCAACCTTTATGATTTGGAAACACGCAAAAATTAAATAAAAGACTCACTGCACGCTACAATGATCCTAATGCAAAATAGCTTTCATCGTTAGTGAGATTCTAACATAAATAATTAGTATGGTAATTTATGCACTTCATAACAAAGCCTCTTTTTAACAGTGGATGGATAAATATCTCGGTACTTGCGTTGAAAATAATTAGCAAATGGATTAATAACTTGGAAGTTTGTCATCTCACCGAACACCTGCACTCATTAACATTTCAGTAAAGAATGTTTTACGGCCATAGTGTTGCGGCTTCGTGTAAACAATTTGTACAATAACTCGTAACATATTTACCGCCGTCATAAATTTTACGGTAAATTTTCCCCGCACTACGCTGTGCTCCTGGGACCTGAGAGTTGAAGAAATCTAAATGCAAGGATGAAAAGTCCTGCAGGAGCCATTTTTGAGAATTCAACTCAATATCATGATACTAATCAACACCGCGACAAAACGGATTAAATAGTTTTACAATTGAATATTATATTTTACTGCAGGGGGGGGGGGGGCAGAGATTATTAAATATCACACAACACATAACTATCATCCCTACCAATTAAGTATGTTGTTTTTCCGACTCCCCGAATTTTTTCCGTCCACCCATTTGTAAATGTCATATTGGTACCCATTTGCGTATGTTTCTTCTTAATTGTAATTTATATACAAACTGCATTTTATGGGTAGGTAGTAGGTATAGTTATTTCATGCTATATATCATAGTCTGTTATACAGGAAATTCAATGAAGCCTGCTCTAACCAGCTCTTGTGCACCAGTGCACGTATGCCAAACTCCTTTACTAATAAATATGTTTTAATTTTTCACATCTGATAAATAACTATGTTTTTAACATACTTTAATGGTTGTCTATCGGTTGTGTAAGATTCCAAACGCGTTTATTAATTAATAAGGCAAAATTTTTTTTTTTTTAAATCTACGACTTTTTGACATATCCTTCTAAATTTTCGTCTGTGGTTTTCCCTTCTAAAGACGAGTACGCCATCTTGCCGGGCAATAACACTTGAAGATGGCCGTAAAAATATCGATCATTTGCGGTACAGTCTGCGTTTTATCGTGTGAAGTAAAATAGCATGTCACATCACACTGGAAATATTTCAAAATATCCTCGGAACCACGAGGAATATCGTAAAAACATCATGTCGTACTTGCTGCTTTGTCGTTACATTGAGGGGTAATTTTCTCCCCCTCAGTTTCAATTCAGTCAACTGGGTGAAGAAAGTATGTCAAAATCATATTTTCACTTTGTTTCTTCTATAGTTCAGCAAACGAGCACTAACTATATGGTAGTTCTGTGGACAGTTATGCAATAGACTTCGCTACCAAAAGGGAACTTTTCAAATATAAGTAGTAGTTTCAATTATATTTATAAATATTAGAATCACTGAACATTTAAGATGTTTGAATAACAATAATTTTTCAGAGTTTGCCAATCATCTTATTTCCACCAATCATACTTTTAATAAGGACACAGGGGTTAAAATTCTTCACCGTAATAACAAAAGCAAACGATTGGATAACTTAGAAGCTCTTGAAATCAAAAAATCCCTAAATAATAACGCTAGTATATTGAATAACCAAATTAATTTATATATATATATTTATTATATACATACTTTTAATAAGGACACAGGGGTTAAAATTCTTCACCGTAATAACAAAAGCAAACGATTGGATAACTTAAAAGCTCTTGAAATCAAAAAATCCCTAAATAATAACGCTAGTATATTGAATAACCAAATTAATTTATCGTTTAGTTCCATTCTAGATATATTTCCAGTAAACCGCTCTGTTATTGCTGGAATTCCCCCAATTACCCGTCCCTCTTTGTTAACCTCCCACACAAACACCTAAATTATATTTTTTGTGTATATATCTGTCAATATTTTGTATCATAGGTTAGTTTTAATATTCTCCTGACGAAGGAAGGGTGCTTCCGAAACCGGTAGAGTACAATTAAAATTAAAGTGGTCTAAAAAAAATTTATATCTTTTATTGTAAAAACTTTATTAACTGGGTTGAGTAGGTTAGGTTAGGTTTAATTTTATTTTTTCATCGTTTCTAATGACTTTATATAACTTTTTAAAAGTGTGTTGAGTTGTCACTGTGTTGAGTTATCATGGAACCGGCTTTCCTTACCTCAATGCTAGAATTCGGCCGGTCTACCTAATGGAAGTATTCGTGAAAACCACGTACAAAAAATAGTGACAAACACTATATTTTCTCTTATTTAATAAATCGAAACCAATTTTTTTTTTCAAAAATTGTAACATTATAAATAGAAACTTTAATACCTTCCTACCCAATTATTCAAAATTAAAAATAAGGAATTATATAGTTTTCCAATTAAATGTTACCTCCTCAATAAGATTTCTTTTTTCTGGCAGTATTAATTTTTCTGATTTGACAGCTCGTAGTAAGAACCACGATCATGCAAACTCTGGCGAGATAAAATTGTATTATCTGGTAAGGCCACCATCTTGAACCGGAACCGGAACGTAACAAAAAAAACATACAGATGAACTTATAAATGGTCGAGTTAAAACAGGGCTCCGCAACTCTATAATAATATAACAGTAATAATATAAGATCACCATTTCTTGTAATCCATCTCTCTTTCTTTCAAACACCATGCATTTATATTTACTCACACCAATATTTTGAAAAGAATCCAATGTTTTTTTATTCACTATTAATGGTGGTCGTGAAATATTCTCACATATTGACTTTTTACTAATCCAACTAGGAAGCAGTATAAGTAACGGTGTTTCTTTAATTGCGACCTTATCTTTATGAAAGAAATTAACAGGTATTTCAATGCATGAATTTAACAGATCGTTCTAAAAATCGACCATGTTACTTGTATAGATTTTAATCGGCTCTGAAATGCGCCACTTAAAATATCTACGAAGCATTGATATCGATTTAACCTCAAACATTTACGAATGGCATTCAAGAATTCGAAACGATTATCGAACCGTTAACAAGACGTTGTAAATAATGTTAAAAGTCGAATGCAGATTATTTTACATCCACCATTGGTTAAAATGATGCCACTATGTTTTATAATTTTTTGTGCTTTTCCTGTATTAATATTATTACTTCAATGTATTTTAAAATAAATAATCACAAAAATGAAAGAAATATTATTCAAAATTAACAACTTTTTTTAACATCAGTTCCACACAGGAGGTCCTGAAGAAAATAATTTCCCCCGGGGCCTATGTTACATTTGGGCATGCTGTGTGGAGGGTAATTTTAGGAAAGGAAGGTTAAGTGAAAAAGGTACGAAGGGTGGGTTAGGAATCTGAGGGTTAGTGAGTCAAGGAATGATGGTGGTATGAATCCATCCCTCCCACTGCGTTGTAAGCCGATGTTACGAAGAGTCCTGTTGGAGAGGTCAAAAGGTCTCCCTTAACCAACCTCTCCCGATCCGGCCTGCCACGCAGTTCGTGGAATGATGCATCCGCCGCCAAGGCCTGGATAAACCTCACCCCATGAGCCAGGCACCCCTGATAAGTCACCAAACGTAGCAAACCACTTGGGTGTTACCTTTGGGAGGGGATTTGGGTATCCAAAAAAAATGTTTTCCGGGGCGACTTTACACTTACCCGCCTCCCAAATTCCAAATGCACCGCTCTTTCACACATTTTGATTACGTTAAGAGTTCTTCAAGAGAATTATTAAACAGGTTACAAAACATACTTTCGTGAGTCTTTGAACTTTCTCTTGGTACTCTTTAAGCAGCCTTTTCTCTAAGTAAAGGTTACGATTAGTTTATAGTCACGCTTTTTATTCAGATTTAGTGTGTTGGGAACTCTTGATAAAGTAAATAGTTCTTTACAATAATTGCGTGTATTTAAGTTACAATAAATATAAGTCTGGATTTAGCTACACTGTTCATTACCCGAGGGTTGGTAATTCTCTGTTTCTCGAAGCTCAAAGTCTGACAAGGATACCCCACAGGTAATTGCTACACTCTTGCGACATCTGTCGGACTCTGGGGTAAGCTTTATGACTGGTGCCATCTATCGCTTGAATACCCAACTTTTTACCATACCACACAATAATAATAGTCTATTTAAATCATTCCTAATCCGGTAAAAAACGGGCTCTAAACTGCTTCCGTGGTCGAGGGGTAAGGCTCTCGACTAGGAATCCGAAGAATTTATGAACATAAAATAATATACATTATATTTGCGGCAAGTTCCACAGTATCGCCGTGGTGTCAACTGAAGGTGGCAACGTTGTGATCGGCGTTGTGATTGGCGTATTGCCGGCCTCCGAGGTCGAGGGGTAAGGCTCTCGATTATGAAGCCGAAGGTTGCGGATTCAAAATCCGGCGTGCGCAAGTAAATTTTATTTAATTATATTAAAACGTTGTTTGAAACGGTGTAAGCCGTATTTGGTAACTTGATGTAAATAGCCAGGTACTCCCCCACCTAACTCTTCTCCGTCTCCTTCCTCTCCCCCCTACCTTCAGCTTCGAAATATACCCCGATCGGGTATGCTATAGTCTCACTGGCTCCAGACGGTTGGGAGCACTTGGGACTCTTGTGCGGTGTTTACATAAAAATAAAAATAAAACTCCACTACGAATTTAAGATATAAACAAAATAGTCTTGTAAACTCTCATCTAAACGTAAAACTGACAGAAGGCTTGTAGCAAAAATCACGCGGTACCACGCAATTGAAAACCATTTACCACTTGAAAACAACGCCACGAGGAACCCAAATTTTAGTATAAATTAACCAGTTGATTTTATTTAACAATTCTGATGAAAAATACATCTTTATTCGTTAATCTTTGTATACGTGACATTCTGAACATAATACTAACATACTACAACATTCGGAATATCATTAACATTATAGTGATGGAAATAAAATGATGTGATTTGAGATTTTCACGGCCAAACGTATTATAATGATTTATTTTTGGGGCATTATGCCCTGTTGCGCTACCTCATTCTGTAACAACATAAGAGTGTCCATCATCAAGGCAGATGTACAAATCCCACATCTGCAGTGGCAGTTGGCTACAGAAGGAAGTAGCGCAACACGGCATAATACCTCAAAAATAAATCACTATAAAACTTTTGGCCTTGAATATCTCAAATCATTCGTCCCTAATAAACAGCTATTGTTTTAAATTGATTTGATCAAATTCAGATTTTATAATCCACGTAACGTAAAAACTGAAAAGAGTAATACATGCTATTTAAATTTTAATTAATAATCTGAATAATATTCATGTTATAACTTTATGAAAATGCTCGGGTTTTCGTAAAAATATTCTTTGGTTAATTTTATCGTGAAAAATTATTTAAAAGAAATATCATGTAACAAACTGCCTTAATTTTAAAATTAATAGCCGCAAATTTTGTATTCTTCCAAATAATTTAATTGTTGTTTAGACCTGTTATGAAATATAAAATATGAGTGATCTTAGAAATAACTCACTTTTAATAAGGTCAAGTTAAATTAATGGCTTGCCCTGAGGATTAAGGAGTTAGTTAGACCTGTCTTATAGTGAAGATCACGCCATAGAACAATAAAACTCGTAGAAAGGGAAAGTCTTCTTTTGCTCATGGCGTGATAAATAATCATCAATCAGATTTTAAAAAACAATGTTTAAATAAACAATTGCAAGTTTGTTCTTAAATGTAAATGTATTTTATGATTTCTTATTATTTCTAGGGTTAAGAGTAGAAATGGTTGTTTTCCTTTCTTTGGTTTCATTGTTCTGTGATGTCACAATGGAACGCATTTCGCATAGTTTGAAATATGTGGGAAAAACAACTCTACTTGGACTGACATTAAATTAATATTTAAGTTCGTAGGCCAAGAGATGTCGTAATGTTAATTATCATAGTGCTGCTTAGGAATTATTTCAAATTACGTATGGTTCAACTAATTGTTGGAGCTCATCCAGCATACTGTTACAATTGCAAATTATAACCAACTCACATAGAGCTAGACCAAATAATCATGTTTAAGCTAGCGAAGTATGCAAAAACATTTCGTGGTATCTTGACGAATTATTACGTTAAATTATTAAATTTTCTTGCTGCCAGGGATTCACGAGTTGTTCAAAACGGTAGAGGCGGGTTGCGGTAACAAAACGTCCTACTGAGTTGGATGGAAATACATTAAGTGTTTTCAGTCACTTGCTACTAGCTTACTTTGAATTCATTAAAATTCTTCTCTGTTTAGTTAACCGATGAATCACCAAATTTATTCATCTTTGAGGGAAAAAAATATTTCCATATTTTTTTCAACTATAAGATGTCTCATGTAAGGCTAAAAAAATTGAGTTAATAACATTATATTTATTTTAAGACTAGGATGACTACCTTCGCGATCGAAAAGTAAGGCACTCGAAAACGAATGCGGAGGTCGCGCTTTCAAATTTCGGTGTGCACCAGAATTTTTTTGTAATTAAATTCTTATTTCATCACAATTATTTTTTCTTTAATAATATAGTATATTTACGACAGATTCCTGAGTGAAAGAAACTCTCAGTATTACCCTGGTGGAATACCACCATTCAAATAGTGTTTGGTGACAAGATTTGAATAGCAAGATACTTATATCACTTGCCTCTTTCTCAGTTTCTTATTCTCCCCACTACTCTGGCGGTAGGCCGAATGGAAAGTTTAATGGGAATGAAATTAAAGAATATGTGGCAATAATTTAAAAAAAAAAATTATAATAAAACCAAAAATGTTAAAATTATTAAAAAATATTTATTGAAATTAGACGATTAACAGAAAGCCTTCCAAAACGGCAATCTTTGATTAAATTAACCAATGGTGTCTATTTGATACTTCGGTCCAACGCAATGACATTTACTATTTTCGAAGGTGACTGCAAATAGAGGTTTGGCTATATCACAAGAAGCATTAGCAAGAATAGTGTTAAGTGCCAACTAAATCACACCAAGCAGTAGCAAAGATACTGCCAATTAAGTTCAACGAAGCAGTAGCAAGGATAGTGATAAGTGCCAACTAAATCACACGAAGCAGTAGCAAGGATAGTGATAAGTGCCAACTAAGTCACACGAAGCAGTAGCAAAGACAGTGATAAGTGCCAACTAAATCATTTGATTAATTTAAAGTCACTTTCTGCGTCTGGTCAGTGCGTAGATTAGAAGTAGTTAGAAGTGTTTAAATTATCGTTTTACCAATTTAGTTTCTCGTAATGTTTTCTATTTTGTCGGTTGAGTAAACTCTTTCCACATCTCGCTTGCATCCTTGTATAATGAATTAGTAGTTTTCCTGTGTTAAATTACGAATATATTATAAATCTGAATATTTTTGCATTTAGTCATCATATGATATCAGGGTAAGTGCACGAGTTCCGATGTTGTCTTAGTATTATATATCCTCAATTTGTTAATTAGCAGGAAATCTGTTCAATCGTTAAGGCCTGTAATTCAGTTTTTTTACATGATTACCAATACTTTGTAAAGATTCTCAATCAATTAGCAATACTCATTTATCTCCGTGCGCATATTTTGAAATTTTTTTCGAAAACATTCTATTGCCAAAAATTGAACAAGAGATTGTCGACTAGCGAAAGTTTATTTATGGAGAAATTTAACAGGTTTCCGCAAAAATTCAATTTGGAACACAGGATTTCAGGACATCCGCTTTATGACAACACTTGTGGTGGTATAGACTCTGTATCTAGGATCAACCACATATACTGTGGGCACTTGTTGCTTTGTATAATGTTACGTTCACCACTTTATTTTTTGTTTCTATTCGTAACATTAGTCTGTTACCAGTTTTCCCTAATGTGTATTTGTCGAAACAAACAAAACTCACGATATGAGGACTTAAACCTAACGATTTCCTATTTAACTTTACTTTTTTATGTTTCCACTACTTCTGCGTAAAAAAGGGTCACAAAACACAGCGCGGCGTAAAGATGACGATGTAATTGAAACTAAGAGTTTTTATACACAGATGACGGGGAAACGAAATGATCTGTGACGAACTTGCGTGTGAATCGTAAGGGTACAGATCTCTCATCCAACCAAGAAAGAGATGAAAAAACGCTTTAAAAACTTAAAAAAATAAAATTAAATCATTAGGTACATTCTCACCCCACGTGTGCAATGTTCATTCTCTCTTTATGGCGCACTTAAGAGGGAGTTGTTTCAAATATGTAAATGATATGCCGCGTCGAATGTGTTGTAAAATTTAAAACTTAACCCTTCCTCCGCTGGCTCCAAGTTTTATCACCCCCCAGTGTTATATTCGTCATGTTTTTGAATTAATCACACACTTAAAACCTTAACTGCCAACTTCACGTTTGTGAACTGTGCTCAATTTCTGCGCGACGTTGAAGTTTTTTTGAGATGTTTTAACGCTGTATACATTTGCGTGTCCTTACGGGACACAGCTTTTTAAAAAAACAGTCTTTAAGCTACTTACTGAATAAGGTTTATTACTTTAAAAGTGGGTTTGCTTTTTATTATGAGTCAGATCCATTCCAAGTATTTATGCAATACCAAATTTTCGTCTCCATCATATTATTTCTCCTTTCAAAACTGTTATTTTCGTGGTGCAAATCCACTGTTGTAATATGATTGTAAAAACTTATTTGAAAAGGGCATTTATTTTAGACTAAGTTTACATGCTACAAGCATCATCAGACTGCCGATGGGAAGTATGCCGAAATCCAATAGAGCATTTCGAACTAGCCTTCTCGTTTGAATTTAACGGAGAAATGAAGGTTTCAGGGGTCGATATAATCATTTTTACCGTTAATGGAGTTTAAACCCATCTCACTTCTAGGATTGCAAAAGCAGCTATTCAATTACCCAGTTGGTATGTTATTTCATAACCCCTCTAATCCCTTGATGTGATTAAACAGATTTTCATCTTATCAAATACACATCCAAAGATCTCCTTCAATTATTATAATGTTCGTGTTTTGTTAATAGAAAGGCTGAACAAAATATAAACTAAAAAAAATTGTATATTATTCAAAGTACAACTGGTATGACAGTTAAAAACAGAAGAGGCTCTTGTTCACTCAAACAGGCATTTTACACCCCACGTTCGCGTTGTACATTCATCAGAAAGATACGTTCGCTATTACTCCATCATTTCCGACCTACGTTCATTACAATAACGATGATGCACTGTTATGAGTTGCCCATATCCTCCATTAATCAAGCATCCCTACGATTACAAATCACAGAAGATACACCATCACATCGATCACGCAGCAATATAGTGTAAAACATGCCCTGGTCACGTGCAATCAGAAGGATTACCTTACATGGTGATCGACGATAAACAGCAAGAAGAGCTAAAGCAAAAATCATACCCATAAAAGGAATGATTAACTACGGATGAGGAGGAAATAAGAGGGGAAGAGACGAAACAGGAGGAAAAACGGGAACACACAGCGACTGCACTTGGGTATGGAGAACTCCGGACTTCAGGACAGAGAGAGACTTCAGTTGTGGGAGTCGGGAGATGACCCATTGGTCATTGGTCACTATGTGGCGAGGCCAAAAGCAGATTTAACCTGGAGGGTTGAACCACGCGTTAGAGAGGAGAGAAGCAGCACAAGCGTCCCACATTGGTTCACAGTAGTAAGCGCTTTTAAATGTATGGTACATCTAACAAAAATAACAAAACAGTGCCAGTAACTTCCAGCGTACAACATTTCTACGCAATAGTTGATAATTTAGTAAAAATATGCATAACTTTGTTGCTAAATAAATTATATATCAGTATAACTGAATAAAGTGTTTTCATATTGATGTTCCTTGAGAGATGGCCTGAACTGATGCGATCCCTGAGATTGTAAGAAATATGGCTAGCGTATTATACATTCTATATTCTTATTTAAACAGTATTTCAAATTTGTGTGGATGATTTCTTTCAAGAAATCTTCAGGTATGGAATTGAAACACTGTCAGAATGATTAAAATCAATATGTTATCGAATAGTTTATGTAAAAAGAATCGAGCTTATGCATTTACACAATATAACAGACCACAAAAATGAATAATGTCTTTACGTCGTAAACAAGATTCGGTTTGACCGAGGAGCTACATCAATAAACCAAAACAATGTACGTTTAGTATGCAATGAATGTTGATACAGGAAGACAGCGTATAAATCATCTACCTAAACACGGAACATTATTTAAGTTGCATCCCAAAGCTAAAGTTTCTTACAAGGTTAAATGACAGCGAACGATCAGACAAGCTTTTAACGATGCTCGAGAGATTTATTAGGTGATAAATTCTGAGATAACTTTGATCGGCAACCATCTTGATTTTTAGATCAAACGGAACCATTTTGAAGTGAATTATTGATAGGAGGAGGCTGTAAGCATTCAGGGGTAAATCAATCTGCTTGAAAAGAGTTTTAACCAGGGAAAAAGAGATAACTAGATATGTCACCATAGAAATCTCCAGAACATAGATTAATAAACATTGATATTTAATTAATGTTTCATAGAGAAAGTGAAACTGATCTTAACCGTCTGGAGGCAGTGAGACTATGGCATCCCCCATCGGGTATGTTGTGTGACTGAAGGTAGTAGAGAGGGGAATGAAATGGGGAAGAGAAATGTGGGGAAGTACCTGACTATTCAGATGTGGTCACCCAACAAGACCAAAGCCATTTGAAGCAACGTTTCAAATCTGAATATATTGCGAAACTCTTCCAATAATTGGTAATCCGGCTTAAAACGGAATTTCTTAATAAATCGGCAATACTCAATTTTCTTCGTGCATGCTATCAGACTACACAGTATTGATACCAAGTCTGAACTATTTCAATTAAATGTGTTTGAAATAGACAGCAGTATAGAATTAAATTTATTAACTTTGTGTGTAATGTGTGTAAGAATAATGACCTAAAAGTGGATCGATGACGTCGGGGACATTTCAAGAAAACATTGTAAAAAATGTAGGCTGGCAATGTAATCTAAATGATTGAAGATAATTACAGGGATGCTGAAAAGATTTGAATAAATACAAGAGAGATGACACATAAGACGATAAAGAAGAACCAAAACACTCAAAGTAGAATTATGGTGAAATTATGCATAGAGAGAGACTATTTTTAAGAATATGAATGAGTGCAAACGAAGCAAACAAATTGGTGTAAGTACCTATCGCCTAAAGTTTTTATGATGACAGAAATCTTACCTATTCACAAATGAAAATCCATTCGTATATAAGAGATAAATGCTTAAACATCACTTAAAAGAAACAAGAAAGAATAAACAAAATATGATAAGGATTCTATTTTTTAATTTTGGACGGTACGATTTAGTGAATCCAAAGAACAAAAATCTTCCTAATGACTAGACCAGTAGATAATGACCATTATTTAAGATACCACAATTGGCCATTGTAGTACACCTTACACTTTTTTTACATTGGAAGGATGTTGGTACTTAAATGGCTCGTTAAATAATCTGAGAGTGACGTACATAGAGCTAAAGTTTTTTCGGGTATCGGATGTAATTTGTAAGCTCAGTACGTCCTATCTACTAATCATTTATTTAGCAATGTTTATCATGAGAGCTATAAAAGTAGAAAGCATAGCAAATATGTAGTAAAACTACCTTCAAAGATGCTTTAGAAGGATGGAAAATATCTTAAAACGAGATAATATGAATAACCTTTATCCTACTCGTATTATAGTTCAAACGAGGCATGTTAAATTAAACTAAAAATTGTGTTTACATGGGGTATCCTGCTGTTGAAAGGTTCAGATATGTGGGATAAACTATTAATTTTTTTTAACAAATATTTTGAATTTCCCAAAGTACAAGGGTAAAATGTTTTATATCATAGAAGGCGAAACGCGTAGGTTGTTATATTGGAGTAAAAATTAAACAATTTATTTTTGGAAAGATTATGAAACGGCTATAAATAAAATTAATTATGAAATTATTAACAAATCTGCCAAGGTATGGTGCGAATTACACAAGGAAACAAGTAATCAGAAATTATTATAAATAGATAGAATGTAATCTCAGTGTAATTTTATTATGTGAATACCTTACAAGAATCCCCAACTGAGGTATGTTGTGATGCTGAAGGTAGTGAGGAAAGGGAAGGAGATGGGAAAGAGGAATATGGGGGAGCACTTGGCAATTCAGATTTGGTCAACAAACACGGCTAAAGCCATTTCGAGCTAAATTTCAATTCTGAATGGTTGTCGTTAACCAGGGTGATACTGAGAGTATCTTCCACTCTGGAACGTACCGCAACAATGAGAAATAACACAAATTCATCAAATAAAATTTACTTGCAAACTTTACTTAAAAACCTTACCCCTCGACCAAGGAGGAAGTCAGCAGAGATAAAAATAAAATATTATTTATGATGGTGCTTGGTGACCAGATCTGAATAGCCAAGTACTACCCCACCTTCATCTTACCCATCTCCCTCCCCTCAACACTACCTTCAGGCTTACACCATATTCCCTCACTGGCGCCATAGAGTTGGGAATCTTTCGGGGTATTCACATAAAAAATGTAAACATTAAGAAATTTTACATCTTTTTTTTCCATTCCCCAAATACCTCTCCTCTCGGATTATATACCCCAATATTTAGGTTGCAATTTTACCATTGGCTCTGGACAGTTAGGGACAATTGTGCCAATGTTACTATCCAATAAATTAACGTATAAATGCATTCAAAGTATCCACACTATTATGTATATAACATTCGTGTCCACTGTTTATACCTATGCTTTTATATCTGTGTGTTTATCAGAGGTCGCCAGATTGGCGCTACCGTCGCGTGCCTAACGGTAAATAGCGGAATGCTGACCTTCTGAAACAAAGCACAAAACTACACGCGTTTAAAAACTTATGTCCAAACGCCTTTAATGTGATACAGCATTATGTTAGAGCACCGAGTTTATCCGGTGGTATTGTAAATGTTAATTAGTCGAATACAAAAGCGCAGCTGGAACTAAATTCCGAGTCCCGACAGCTTAAATTCATATAGAATAATATTTGTACGGCGAGTTTTGAATAGAAATTATATTTCGTATGAGGTATTCTCGAGTGGGTACTTGGCTTCGTAAGAAACTTAATAATATAGTGATCCATACACAGTTTAATCAGGCATTATGCGAGAGTTTGAGCAAACACGGGATGCAAATTCAAAGAGAAATACACTCAGACACTAAGGGAAAATTATTTTCTATATAAAGCTTCCCCTAATGAATTAAAAAGAAAAACCATATACATATTTTTCCATGTTTTAAGGCATGCATTTACGATTGCAATTATTTTTATCGTTTATTATTATTATTCATTTATTCTTATTATTATTGTAATATTTATTGACCAACACCTCTGCCATAGCACACTCCAAATGGTTCGCTACGTTTGGTGATGTAGGGGTTCCCGGGTTTGTCGGGTAAGGTGTATTCAAGATGCGCTTACTTACCAGCTGCGTGGCGTGCCAGATCGGTAGAGGCTGGTTTGGTGAGACCCTTTAACCTGTCCGACTGGACTCTCTAGACCCAACACCTTGCGCCGCAGCGAGAGGGATAGTTTTATCTTTCCTCGAAAATACCCCCCGCATAGCATCCCCAAAGATGACACAGGACCAGAGGGAAAATATTTTCTTCATGGCCTTCTATGAGGGGTTAATGAAAAAAACAAAAACAAAAAAACACTGCCTCCTTGATCGAGTGGTAAAGCTTTCGATGTTAGCTGGACGTTGCGGGTTCAAATCCCGGCATGTATATTCTTAGTGATTATTTTTTTGTTTCCGATTTACGAATTTAAAATGATATATATTATATATATGGCATTTCTAGAGTCTCGGTTACTCTCAGTATCGCCCTGGCGTAAGACCACCATTCAGAATTGAAAGCTTGCTTGAAATGGTTTTGGCCATGTTTGGTGACCATATCTGAAAACCAGGTACTTTCCCATTTTCTTCTTCTCAATTTCCTCCTCCTCTCCACTACTTTTAGCCTCACAACATATCCCAATTGGGGATGCCATAGTCTCACTGGCTCCATAAAGACATTAGAAAACAACGAAAATTCGATGCAACTGTAATGCAGAAGATGGACAAAAGGGTGAGAAGAGATTTTAGATATGATTATCAGATGGTCGGAGAAAGGAGATCCAGAGTAATATGCAAGGCCTATAATACAGATTTGGGCGACGATCGCAAAATAAGACAGTGCTGTCTAATCACTCTTTAATATGCTTGAATTAAAACAACACACAAATCGGTATTAAAATTGAGTATCCATAACTATCATCTTGATTTGCAAACTATCATTGCTCGATGGCACTGAATTAATCACGTGACACTTCAAGCGCCCAATTATATATTTTGCGCGACATCTGAACTGGTTCACATTTATTTATTTGTGGTAGCGGGTATTTCTAAATAACCGTTATATAGTTGGTTAGGTTAAATAGCTGCCAAGACTTCTTTACAGGGGTTCGTAGGGTGAGGTTTGTCTAGGTCTTTGTATGTTTACCCACCTACAGCGTGAGACTGGTCGAGGGAGACCTTTTGACCTCTCCAGCCAGATTATCTCTACCCATCGCCTTGCACCGCAGTGGGAGGGATGGATTCATACGTCCGTCACTCCAGATTCCTACCCTACCCCTCATGCCCTATTCCTTACCAGAACTTCCTCTCCTCCACACAGTATACCCAGAGATGACAAAGGCCTTGAGAGTTTTTTCTCCTGGGCGTCTTGTGTGGAACTAACATAGAAAAAAAATACCAGACAAGAATTATATACACTATCCATCAACAGTAATTGAATTGGTGTTGATCCACATTTTCCCAATACGACTTAGTTTAAATGGATTAGAAAAATAACAATATAGGTTTCAAGAATAATCTGAAAAGAGGTTCAAAGAGGCTACGCATTTCAAATTGAAGACGTTATCAAAATTTCTGATTACAGAAAGGTACCAGAGACGCATAAGTTATGTGGGGGTGTGCTCATATGCTCGCTTATGTTATTATGCGGAGAGAATTTCTTGTAAGCTTTTTGTAAGGCAGAGACAAAAAAAAACCAAACAGACATAATAAGGTTCAAGAAATATTTCGCACGTTTTACTGGTAATGTAATATTATTTAGTTTTTATACGAAAACGTTCCAAACATAATTTTGTGGTAATCTTAAGAGTAATCTATGGCAGGTCTTCGTATTTTCTAGTCTCAGATTCTGTAAACATTGTCATATGTGGTTCTGTAGATGTTCTTCATTAATTATTTAAGTTGTACAAACAATTTTTTTTTATTATTTTAATCTGTATCTTATGGACCCTATCTTACTCACAGCAAGTTATCAACGTACTGTGCAGTGATAATGATATATGACCCCCAATGCGAGAAAGAGATAGAGCTAAATGGCCGCTTCGCGCTAAAAAATAATGCAAATTCGTATACATTGGTTAAGAAAATCATAATTTCGTATGGCGAAACAATCGCCCACAACAATACAGTTGAATCAAATGAACTTAACCCCTAGTGTGCCAAAAAATCCACCGCAGATTTGCTATTAACTCACCGAACTAGCCTTGATTTTATGCTATTTTGAACCTTAAAAAAAGTTCAAAGCATTCGAAATTATATTTTATTCGCTTGAAAATAAGATAGTGTTTCTCAATATAATACTAGCTTTTCGTTTTGTCGATCTTTTTGTTTTATCTGTGAAAAAGTGCGTAGCAAAATTCCATGTCAAATGTCATGATTCCGGTTTCCAAAAGTCATACCGATTTATTTACAGGAAATTCTCATAAAACTTATTTATAATGCGAAAAACGCTGATTCCGCTGGAAAATATTTTTTTTTTTTAAAGAAAGACAAACATTCCCGGGTTACGAATAACCCAACAATGTTTGAAAATCTCCTACTACCACCACAGAAAGCCGAAAATGTTGCTTGTGTTGTGATGGAGGACTTAGCCAGCCGAGGAATCGAACACGCGACGCTCGGGTGAGACCCAAGCGCTATGCCCACTCCACCACTGACCGGTCAACTAACATTCAAAAAATATTAGTATGTCTTCATAATAAATATAATAAAATTATGTTTTTTTTTTTAAATCTAAATTTAAGTAGCTATAGGATATGTGTGATTTATAAAAACATATTATCTGGTAAAAAACATCATATTACAAAAAAAGTTAGTTATTTCTAAAATATTGAGAGCCGGCCGCGGCGTAGGACAGATGATTGGCACTTTATCCCTGGCATTCCAAGGGTTAATTTATTGTGGAAAAATAATATTTATATTCCATTCATTGGCCACCTCTGGTATGGAGCCCTAATAATCTGAATAAAAAAACCCATGGCTTTTTGCAAAACCGAGCAAAATAATCCCTGTCTTAACGAACGGATTGAAATCTTTCAAGTTGGTAGTACGGAGGTAGGTGCTGTGTTTGTTATTAATTTGGATTAAAAGCTGTATTTTAATTTAAGGTATTCCGAAGAACTAGCATCAGTGAACCGTTCAACATGCACATACAAGAGACACGCCAAACGCGTGCCCAACATTCGTAAACGGTTATCATCAATTTGCCGCATATAAGTCGTTTATATTCTAAAGAAACTCGGTCTCTGTATTTCTTACTCCTGCAACATTAGTCTCTCCAGGACCAAAGTTCCCTCCATCCTCGGTCACGAATGACCTGACATCATTTTTGATTTACTGTTTCTACCATCATAATGTCCTGTCTCAAATAAACCTCAACACACTCGTACCATTTAAACGTAGCCTAGCTAAATCTTACTAACTTAATCTTACAACACTCCACTACTTAAAACAATTCAAACATGTTCACACACACACACACACAAATATATATGATTTTCCAATAAGATGTGTTATTTTGAATATTAATTAAGGAATTAATGATTTTTATGGCCGGAATTGGATGGTATTTATCTGGACAACGTTAACTTTCAACAAGACCGCGCTACGTGCCACACAAGCAACGAAACCATTGATCTTTTACGGGAAAAGTTTCCGGACCGAGTTATCTCTCGAAGAGGTGATCACAATTGGCCACCGAGATCTTGTGATTTAACACCTTGCGACTTCTTCCTTTGGGGCCACGTGAAAGAGAAGGTCTACGCCAACAGCCCAGCGTCGATTCAAGACCTCAAAGATGGAATTCGTGAGGCTATCGAGGACATAAGGCAGCCACTTTGCGATTTGGTTATGGATAATTTCATGAAAGGGATATGGTCCTGTAGGCGTGGTCGTGGTGGTCATTTGACTGATGTTATTTTTCACTATTAACGGCATACCTTCCTCTTTATAATGAAATAAACATTCGATCATTTATATTAAAAAATGGCATTTTTCTTTGAATATCAAAATAATACTTCTTATTAGAAAACCCTATGTATACTTGGAAATTTAGGCACTATACTGAACCTGCAACTCCTGCGTTGGATGGAAACCTGCCGCTTTGGACCACTCGAACATCAAACCGAACTTCACATCGTTTTTTCATTAGCACAGTGGAATAAAAAATCAAATCCATTAATAAATTAACATAACGAAACACTAAGCTAATGAAAAAAATATCTACACAAAATTATGCCGACTAACAATGCATTGTGTTCGCATTTATAGTTGATCGGAAATGAGTCGAACAAATCCTGTCCATTTATGCATGATTAACATGGTTTCGTTTTATGGATTCAAAAGAATTATTTTAGCAATAGTGTTTTGTTATGCAAATATGTAAAATACGTCCAGCCAACATTGAATATTATAAATTAGATGAGCCATGAAGCGGAAAAATTGGTTCCACTTTTTTCATTCAAATTATTAAAATTTGACCTCCAACGCTCTAACGCCGAATGACCGCAAACAACAGTAACTAACTAAAAAATATTGATGGCATACCTAGATAGTATACTCAGAAACGTAATCTTTTCACGATCCAAAGAGATTTCAACCTAAAAGGATAAACAATTTGACGTGGTACCACCGTATTACATACGCTCAATAATCCTTTTAACTGTAATTTTCAGGTTAAAGAGCTGGTGGTCCATTTTAAAGTCACTAAATAATGGAACCGATAAACAATTTTCTTACTCATCTATGCACCACACAAGTTAGTTACTTTTAACGACGAATTAACGCGGGAGCAGCAAAAACATGTACCTACACTCTCTTCAGTAGCCACAAAGAGACTAACTTTAAATCCTGTTTTCATTTTCTTAAGACCTTCAAACAATGGCGTTCAAAGAAATCAAATAAAAATATTTGTCCTTTGAGGGTAATACTCAACATTCAAAAGAAAAATATGAAACATACAAATAGGAAAAAGATTCGGTCGCATGTAGGAATTTTATTTATTTATTGCGTCTCACTATAGATTTTTTTTTCTTATGAAAATCAACCTCACTAGGACTAAGCCTGTATCGAGGTTAACAATTTACATTTGAGTGAAGTAAGCATAGAGTCATCACAAACATAAAGTAATACTACATACAAACACGAAACATGTATTAGATCAAAGAAAGAAAAAATATGTATTAGATGAGTTACCAGATGGGTAATTTGACAGTATATTGTAAAAATATTTGAACCATAACTAATCATTAATCATTATTCCCAAGAAGAAACAAAGTAGATAATAGAGACAAATAGGGTGACATTCAGTTTATAGAAAATGGAACTTTATTTAAATCATATTCAACCCAGGACCTAGATTTTACAAAATAAGTTATTTCAGCATAAAAAAAAAATATATATATTTGTGCACAAGGCCCACGCTTAGAAAACTATTAATTGGTGAGTTATATTTTTTACCATAAATACATTTCTGCAGAAAGATATTTTTTATAATTTGACAGAATTTGATGCCTATCTGACTATTTATTTGAATCAAGTTTAACTTGTAGAACTCCATTTAAAGTTTTTTTATCTGTAGGTACTCAATAATATTATTATTCAACTCGTAAAATAATTATTGGAAAAACTTTTATTTAACTTTTGAAGGTTGAATCCATCGATGTAATATATTATTGAAGACGCAGATAATATTAACAAACATATATTAATCGTATATATTTATCCGAGACAGGTTAAAAACCAATTCCTTATAAATTAGTGATCATTTAAAATTTAGCTGCCAAAAATATGAGAGAATACTAGATGCAAAACAATATTGTTTATTCTGAATTTGAAATATGATATCGACAAATATGACGGTTATATAATAGTTATGTCTCAATGGTCGAGTGGATAAAGACGCTGTCCCGGTAAAGTCAGAGATCCTGGATTCGATGCCTATTTGTGACCGTCATCTTTTATTTTATTTTCTGTATCTTGTTCCGCTTCATGCTTAGATTTGTCAGTATTATCTTTCTTATAATTATTTTTTTAAAGAGGTTTATTTATCAACAAGTTCTGCTGTATAATTATTCTTACGCGTGATAGCTATTTCGTCTTCTGAAGGCACTGTGGTTAAACCACTTACAGACAATATATTTGTATTATTTCCGTATAATAATGAAAAATAAATTGATTTTATTTATATTACGTACACCATTATTGATTTCCGAATAAATTATTAATGATCATCAATGAACACGCATGAATAAATAAACTGTTTTTAATATCATTGAATAATACGATAATACTAACAAATATAAACGAAACATGAAATAGAACGAGACATAAAAATAAAATAATAAGATAATGGTCCCAACTAGTAATTGAACTCAGGATCTTTTGTCTTACCGGGACAGGCGTCTTCACCACTCGATCATGGACCTATTTATAAAACATCATATTTAACACAAATTATCAACTTTTAAATATTTATTTTTTTCAAATTCATAAAACGTGTTTAATGTTTTACACACCTGATAAACATAAAATAATGTATCTTTGTTTATCAGTTCTGTACAATTTAAAATACTTTTATTAGTAAGGGGATTAGTTTGTAAATTCGTGGCTTGAAAGCTTCCTGCGTGTTTTTGTGGCCTCACCCATTCCTCCCACATCATGTTCAAAACTCGCGGTGGAATTTTTTCATATGAAGCTACTATTGATTTCTTATTAGTGATACCGGTCACACCTATGACACGACACTAGTTTCCTGATAGGTGAGACTTTCTGAGAAAGAAATGACCTTGGATGATATAATATCATCAAAATTGAAATGTTTGGTGGAAATGGATATTCTATGAACAAGAAGAAAAATGATTACGGCTTTTTTATTAGTGATAATATTAAAAACGTGACAATATGAAAATATCCTGATAAAATATTAGTCAATTATTGAAGACAGTACCTATTAGCGATTCCGAAACAAAACTCTGAAACAGAAAAATCAGAAAAAGCTCACATCTAGGACTCAAACCCAGGTCCCTTGCCTTGCCGGGGCACCGCTCTACTATTTATTATTTATTAGAGAAAATTAAATACAGTTGCGGACGCAGAGATCATGTAATTGAAACACATCCTATGGGAGATGCTATTATTTAATCCTGAAATTTATTGTCGTTTTCCTTTTAACACATTCAGTATATTAATATTTTTTTTAGTTGATTATAAAAATAAAAATTCTCACAAGAGCTACACTGCCTGGGGCAGTTAAATCGTTAACTTTACAATATCGGATGAACAGACTATGCAATAATTACAATCGCGTATTATCCAAGGTTGATATTTTCAGTTGCGAACTTACCAAATACAAGAGCTCCATAAAATAATATTTCTCTGATAGTTTGTTAATAATGTTAATGTCTCTATTGTTTATATCTCTATTATCATTTGATTTATATCTACAACCTCTCTCTATGGCTATAAATGTATTTTTTTGTAAATTTTGGTTTTATATAATCTTTTGTTTTGTATAATTTTTTTAATTCATATTCCTTTCTCACAAATTTAATTTACCTACGTCACAAGGAGGAAATCCATAATTGGTTTTATTTTACTATATAATACTTATGTACAAATTGATTAAATGTAAGCTGTCAATTTCCCGAAAATGAATAAATAAATAAAATGAAAATATTGTAAAATAACTACCAATGATTTTATACCGATTTCCCGAGCAAAGTCGCGCTATTTATAGCCAGATATCGCAATAAATAAGAAAAAAAATCTACGAATTGACATTCCAAAACGTCATACGTCATAAAATTTCGTTAAAATATTAATAAATTATCAATGTCAAATTGAAATACTAATCTAAATATCCATTGACAGTCCGCATTTATTTTTCGACATTAAAAAGGGAATTAATTTGTAAATAAGGTCACTATTCACAACTTGTTATGTGAACAAATTTCGTTTCGGCAAGCCCGAACCATTGTAGCGTCATTGGCCCAAACGGATTCAACTCGCAACACATACAAATTCTTTCAATTCTAAGAGCTTCGTTAGTTCAACTCTGATCGTTAAAAAGTCAGTAGTTTTGCTTTACGAACCAATTAAAAAAAAATGTTTGTACTAACAGATAACCGAAGCTTATCTGATACTATGGAGGACTTGCTAAAATTTGTCTATCGTCGATCTGAATACCTATAATTTGACCGTGCACGAAAATAACGCTAATTGATCATAGATTACGGAATTTGTCACTATCGTATTGACATTTGACATGGGGCTTTATCGACCATCTGTGCCAGACCTCTTGGAACAAGTATTCTTCACTCTGGAATGAAGTGCATTTTTTATGTCAGTATTCGCACAAATTCGAAATAATTAAATTCGGTAACTCACATCCCACGCTAACGTGATTTGGTTAAGTGTTCACATTTTTTAAAACATTATCATCCAAAATTATGATCTTTGCAACAACATTATAATGCATATTTTAAAGATGGGATGTTTACATCTCTTGACAAACATGTGCAATAACAACATCTGCTATCAGTTTGAGAGCCATTATAAAAAAAAAAAAAACAGGATGACATTTTTGCGCAGTAATGTTATTTTAACATTAACCCAAATGATAAACATGCAGTCACGCCACACGTGACGGATTCAAAGAATTGTATTATTCAATTCCGCGAAAAACTATATTGATAATTTTCAGGATATGGTTGTATATTTGATTGGCATAATTAAATATTTAATTTTATTACAAGTATAATATTACGTTATTGTATTAAGTGACCATATTGAATTTATTTGTTTTACTAGCACACACTCGTGAACAATCACGATATATTGCAATTGTAGGATTTGTGAAGTTGAAAAAAATTATAAAAATATATATTTTCTTTAGGAAACTAAATCCTCATTTCAATAAACATATTATTAAAATGAATAAAATAATTTTGGTTCCTAATTTATTGCTTGTCTGATATCATTTATACTCGGATCCATTATTTTTAAATTAAAAGTTATTTGAAGTTGAATAATTTTACGCATTATGCAGGAATACGTTAGATTAATTCATGCATGCACCCATGTACCGACAACTGAAATTAGTATATTTTATATTAGTATGATAGGTCACTTCCTATTTTATGCTTCAACTTCCTAAAACACTTAATATCCTACAACAATCACTTATATAGCAGTTCATAAACCTGATTTTTCTGATCACTTTAGCCAATTCAATAATCCACATGGTAATGAAAAGGATGTCAGCATAAATATGTCTTCGTAAAAATTGTACAAGCGCCCTTGTTGTAATTTTTCACAAAAACGGCGATACAAAAAGCATACAAATATTATTTTTTATAACAGGTTTGTGTATCGATGCAATATGAAATGTGTTAGAGCACTCAAACATGATTGTGACGTAAAATTCATATATAAACACATTTCATAAGTTATATGTTTTCCAAAAATGCCCATTAAATATAGAACATGGATACTCATTTAAAATAATGTATTTATTTATATATACGCCTAAAAAGGCTTTTACATAAAAGTGATACATGATGCAGTGTACGTACGAGAATATCCTTATTAAACAGGAGATACTGACGGTAAATAAATAATTGTAAAGTAGGTACACAATACACAATTGTAAAATTGTGATAACAAGTATAATGAGAAAACATTAAGAAATAACTTAAAAAAAACTAAGAGTAACATAAAGTAAAAAAGAAATTACAACAACATTACATATAAGGCAAAACATTAAAACTAATTTACCAACGCTATTTTAATTTGTAGGATTCGACAAAGTGTTGGTATAGATTATGCTTAATTCTATAAATGGAGTCAATAAATAAATCAATAGTACCCCCATACTTGTTGCCCAGTTGGTCGTGTATGTATTGCAGAAGAATATTATATTTTGTCTTGTATTCCTAGTCGGCAAATGGATTTTAATAGTGGTAACAATGGCAGGACTATCAATTAAGTCGTTAATGACTCTGTGTAAATAATGGTAATTAAAGGATTGCAAGATGGAAAGATAGATTCAAGGTATTACCTGAAGATACCAGAATGTAAAGAATTGCAGAGAAGAAAGCAAATGAAAAGACCATAAAAAATTAAACCACTACAAAAATCAGAGAGCTGAATCTGGTCGAGCGTATTCAAGTTTTAGATTAGCAATGAACAAGCGATGGACAAGCGATGTACAAACGTCCAAGAGAGGTCAAGGTAACCCTAAAACCCACCAGATCGGAAGAGATAGGCAAGAGATAAACAATTCAGATGAAAAACGTATCACCGTAAAAAATTGAACCAAAAGATTGGAATCACTTCAGTCCGTTTAGTTCAAGACGTTCGATTCGATGATGATGTCCCGTTTGAAAAACGAGGAATCAAAATAAGAAGCAAACGAATGTAGATCAAATCATAGAAATATTTTATTCCGACAAAAGTGATGAAATAAGGTAAAGTGCGTTAGACGGGAAGAGTTCAAAATCGCTTTGTAAATTAAATTGAGTGGATCGACTTGAATTCAAAGGGGAACCCCTTTGTGAACAAAAGAATGTGGGTATGTATGCGAAAGAAATGTGAAGAAAAGGAAGTCACGAATTGATGAATGGAAAATTCAAATTGTTTTTGACGTCATATACGTCGTTAGCTAAACAATTTCCGCTGTTTTTTGAAGGATTTTCAAATACATATCTTATTGTCGCATCCAAAGCGTAAGATCGTAGCAAAGTGGAAAACACAATACTTTTTGATGCCAACATAAATCAGCTATGTTTCAAAATAACGGTTGATGGCCAAATGACCAAACTTCGAGTAAATTTTTTCTAACACTTTAAAGAATAGTTTTCAAATATTTTTCTTCTTCATCCGGTGCACACTATTGCGGGGATTTGCTTTCAAGTCAAACTTCCTTCATCAGGTTGCAACTCTGAAACATTCAGCTGCTATGCGCTCGTACCAATCATTTAGGTTTCGGTGCCTTGAGGTGTCCTGTGGTTCTTCCACCACGCTTTCAATCTCTACCTGGATTACCAGTAAAGTTGTGTAATCACGTATTTAATGTTGCTCATGATTTTCTAAAAAAGTTACCCCTCTGTCCAGGGTACTTTGATTATAATATTTTGGATATTATCCGTCAACCGAGTTAAACATTTTATAGTTATTTTACAAAATGTTTGACCATTTCTACAACCTTCCCCTCGGTGTACCGAAAAATTTGGGAGATGTACCGAACAATGGGTATCGCTGCCCCGAGAAACATTAAATTGGGTAACCAATATCTCTGTCATAGGTCACTACATGTGGTTCGCTACGTTTGGCGACTTAGCGGAGGTGCCCGGGTTCATGGGATGAGGTTTGTGTAGGTCTTGGCGACGGATCCGTCTGCCCACCGACTGCGTGGCGGGGCTAACTTGACTGATTGAGGGAGTCTTGAGACCTGATCTCTGCAGCAGGATTGTCTTGATCCATCGCCTTGCACCACAGTGCGAGTGATGCATTCATACATCGGTCACTCCTGGACACACCGATCCCCAGATTCTTACCCACCCCTCATACTCTTTTCCTTCCCAGAATTTGCTCTCCTTCCTTTTCTTAAAAATACCATCCACACACCATCATAAGATGACATATGCCTCGGGAGAAATTATTTTCCTCAGAGCCTTTTGTTTGGAGCTAATGTAAAAAAGCCCATATATTTGGAATTTTCTCTTCTTTGATTAGAAAGCCAAAATTTACCAAAATTAAGCTTTTAAATACTGAAAGAAGGTACGCAATAGACGTACTGTTCCATAAATTAACATAAATGATACGCCTCTTGATATATTACTTTTATTCGTACAAGTAAAAATTGGGGTAACATGGTTTTGCAAATAAAAAACGGCAATTTTTTTTACGTTGACAATACGAGTGGAAGACCGAGTATTGCTAACCTTTCGTTCAAATTACTTTATTCGCGTACCTCAACCGAAAAAACCTTTCCGTTATATTTTTCACGTAAACATAAAAGCCTTTTATTTTTTATTAGGATGAAATACACCGCTGGAAGTAGGGGCAGTGATGCAAGAACTATTATTATTACGCACAAGTGATCTTATTTTCTGAAAAAAAATTCTGATTACAGAGTAAGAACTTTCTATAGGGAGCTTGTAAATACTTGTACTTTGGGAGGTGCGGGGAAAATTGGCAACGAGAGAAGGATTTGGCAAAAGGTTAACCCGGAAATATGCGTATTCAAACAATAGCATATATTTTTAATGTATTTTGAATTATTTACCAGCTAAAAAAGAGAGAAAACAATATAAATTACACTCAAAGAATTAGTGTTAAACGATAAAAGATTCGGTTGCGGCTGAGATCTAAACTCAACACCTCTACACGAAGAAAAATTCGTGCTGCGAATTGATTAAAAATCTCTTCAAATTTATTTATTTAAAAACATTCAATTCGTGCCATTAACATAGATATAAAGTTTTTAAAAATGTATGAACAAAGTATAAAGTGTAATATTAAAAAAAAATATATTTAAAATACAAAAGATAGGAGAATTTATTTTTGAATGACTTATTAATGAAATAAAATAAAATATTTTCCCGTAATTAAATAACCGTTATTATCAAATTACAGGTGACTTAGTAGCGTAGCTATCTGTTGTTAGAATAACCAGTTATTTTTTTATGGTTCAATAAAAGATAAAAAATAATAATCTCTTATTAGTAATCCGATTAAAAACGGGATTGCAGGCCGTTTCATAATAAACTTTTTGTAAATTCGTAATATATCGGAACACGTGTTCATGCACCTGCATTTGCCTTGTTAATATACAAAGACGAAAATTTTAGATTTTTATTATTACGCGTGTTGTGGCGACGTGACACATTCGTATTTTAATGAAAGATTATTAGAGATCCTATCCATTCATTTGTTAAGGGCCTGCAATCCCGTCTTCAATCGAATTACGAATAATTTGAAGAGATTCTTAATAAATTAGCAATATTCAATAATAGTAATTTTTCCCCGTGTATGCACTCATTACGAGATTAATGCATTTACCAATTTCCCTATTGAAACCTTTTTCCATTCCATCATTTATATTAATTTATTTATCAATATCGGGATAAATGCATTTAAAAATTTCCCTATCGAAACTAATTTGCATTCTATCATTTTTATTAATTTATTTATCAATATCGGGATTAATGCTTTTACCAATTTTCTAATCGAAATCATTTTACATTCCGTCATTTTTATCACTCTCATTTATATATATTTTTAAAATTCACGAATTACGAATAACCTGACAATATTTGAAAATCCCCTACTACCACCACAGTAAGCTGAAAATGTTGTTTATGTTGTGATGGAGGACTTGAACACACTACGCCTAGGTGGGACTCAAACGCGATGTCAACTCAGCCACCGACCGATCAGGTCAAATATTAATTTTGTTTATTTTCAAAATTGGTTACCATTTGTATATTTGCATTCCAATAAAACTTTTTTTAATATTTGGGTTAAGGGAGATGAATTTTCATAAACTCATAGATACTTACAATATTACAATCATTTTACAATGAGACTTATCACAAATTAAAAAAATATCAAGTTTTGTTACATTGCATTTATTGTGCTGCATCCTATCCACTAACATAATCCAAGCGTCGTTAGTGGCCACAGATTATTTTACCCGTAAAAATAATAAATAAATCTACTGGTAAACCGCACGAGTTGGCAACCCTATAAATCTTGGAAGGAGAACCCAAGGAGGGCGAGGGAGAGCTAGATACAATCGATACTCTTCTGCCACGTCCAATTAGGGTTTTCACATTCGGGTCATTTTCAATTAATCGCTATGTCTTTCGGTTTGAAGGAAGCGTAATTCGATTATTGAAACGGTAAAGAGGGTGCTTGAAGTATGATTTACGATTGGAATGGAAGGAAATTACATTCGCATTATCATGATTCAGTTGGGTGACTCGAAATCCAATCCTAAAAGTCTGTAGAGAAAGTACCTACTCAGCTGAAAGATAATTATTTTCAATATATATTATTTTACAGATCTGATTTAATTAGGTACTACCTTTATATAGTCATTTTCTCTTCGTGTTAAATAACATGTAGCGGTAGGCAGTGTCAGCTCATGACTTTTGAGTGTACTAGATTGATAATATTAAAAAAAGCATTATTGACGTTGTTGTAGCCAAAAACGTTTTTTTTAAATGGATTTTTTCAGGTTATGGGTACACCGCACTGCCAAGCCAAAATTTCTTGAAAATGTTAATACACAAAACTGAATTTTCTAAAAAAAAAGTTTTGAATTAACCAAACAAACATGTTCAATAATGTCGAATATATCACATTATCTATCACACTCAAAAGTTACGAGTCGCCGCTAGTGGTAGGTACTGGTGAATACTTGGTGGATATTTTTAACTCTAGAACGAGCTTTGTCAAATACAACTAAAATGTGTATTTTTATTTAAACGAATTCAAGTTATATCTATTTTTCATTTACCAGGATTTAATCCCGTAGATTTTTTGCCCCGGAGTCAAGGATCTTACCACTCTTTTAGCAAGTTATCGGCGGTTGTGTTTCATTTGTAGATCTTCGATGTTTATTGATATAAAATAGGTTAAAATTGAGATATCTGACGATATATCTATCATTTGCATGCTAAAACATTTCAAACAAGAGATCTGAATAGTACAGATATATATTAATATTATGCGTGAGATGATTAGAGGGACGTTTAATTGTTTTGAACATGTAGATTAGATGGACAGGGAAATGAGAGTTGCAGTTAGAGATAGAACGAAAAACTGAACCAAGTACTTAGCCCGGTTATACCAAGAATCTGAATAACAGAACAGCAGAAAATTTGCTATATTTATCATTATTTAAAATCATTAACATACATTTAGACAGTTCTGACCTGGTTAGTATGATTAATTTTCCTCGTGCCCAATAAATACATTCTCCATTTTATGTAGTTGCTTCTTGCATTAATAACATATACAATTCTTCCAGACGTTCACTGAGATTGCATCGTGTGGGAAATGAATTTTGCTAAGAAATATTTTTTATTTTAATAATAATAATATTTGGAGGATTTATATAGAGCCGTTTTGTGCAAAATCATCTCTAGGTTGTACAAGTATATTTAGTACATGTCTACAGTGATCATTCTTATTACTTACGACAGTCAAACTATTATCAACTTATGGTTAAAAGATTTTATCCACCGGTTCGTCGGTCACTAATACAAAACTAAACTTTATTTTTATTTTTTTATAGCCGGTAACCCGGTCGTTTACTGACATAAATGGTTATATACAAATCATGTGCGCTACCCGACTCACTAGACAATATCTGTTCTGAGCCGGGTAGCAGTATCATTACATATATTTTGTAAACAAATCAGGGTATTAATAAAAAATACAAAAGAATACATAAAATAATCTAAATATAAAATATTACATACATATATAAAAATAATTGAACAATCTTTAGTGTGAGAGTTCTTATTGAGATGGAGTATCCCATAGAAACTTATCATATGCATAGGGTAAATTTGTGTTTAAAATTAAAAAAGTACTTTTATTTACAATGCATTTGAATGCACATATTTTATTATCATTATTATTAATTTATATTTTGTTCAGGCAGATAATATACAGGACCATACTTAGCTGGAAGGTCAATTGAGACTAACACTGTTTATTGTTTATTAGAGAAACTTATGAATGTCTTATGAACTACTCTGTACTAAAATTTGGACTTCATAACTATGTGACATAACCCACGATAAACTGCATTTTTGTCCATTTTAGCTTCTATAACATTTAAAGGGAACTATTGAACATTTTAAAACGTTTATTATAAATTTTGTTTTGGGTTCCCAATAAAATTTTCTTAGGAAGTCTAAAATTATGTAATGTTATGTACATGAAGATATGCAATAATCCGGCATCATTTTGCTATGGTTATTATTATTATAAGATTATTACTACTCATTATGTCTTTATAATTTTTAATATCTATGTTAAAGCCAAATAGGCTTAGAAATAAATAATAAATCTAACGGTGTAGGAATGTGGATGAAACAAATGCATAAAATGTCTGTTTTGTAATTTAATTATTATTTCGGAACAACGTTTGAATTTCATTGATATAACTAGATATAACCATATTCATATTCAATTGGGAGACGGTTATGGATACCGTCCCCCCGGCAACCATTTATTGGATTCCTAACACCCCTACCATAGGTCACCCCAAGTGGTTTGCTACGTTTGGTGACCTAGCAGGGGAGCCCGGCTAATGAGGTAAGGTTTATCCGGGCCGGATTGTCCACTCATCGGTAGAGACTGGTTGAGGGAGACTTTTTGACCTGTCCAGCTGGATTCTCTCGACCCATCGCCTTGCACCTCAGTGGAGACATATATGAGGGTTCTCACCCACCCCTCATATATGTTTCCTCCCAAAGTTTCCTGTTCTTCCTTAGCTAATATAAAAAAATATAAATCTGTTAATTCCAACTGTTAGTTAAATCATGATAATTAGATTTAGTGTATTTCTTATTGTAACACCCTATTTATAAATAATAACGTTACTTATTTGTACAAAGATAAAAGAAAAATAAATGCCCAATAATCCCATCTTATTTTCAGAAGATGGTTACCATTTAAATTTGGGTACAAATCAAAGGCCTCAAAGTAGGCACGTTAACTCCGTCCCACGCAACTAAGCCGACAACACAATGAAGAAAAGAATTTTATTTTATCAAATAAAACCGGCCTCGTTTTCTGGGATTGCGCACATCTTACCGAATATCGCATTACGAAAAAATATACCACACACGAAGACAATATTATTTTCATCTAATTATTGTCTCTTCACAAAATGGATGTGACAAAATTGAACGTATGACGATATTAGTTGATTGCGTTTGGCAATAAATATTGAACTTTATTACGATTTTTATTGATAATATTGGGCAATGAAATATCAAATTCCAGTTATATTCCTACACGTTATAAAATCAATGTTAATACAGTGGGGGCAGCCTTTTATTTGGGCAAATCGGTTAGAAACATGAAAAATTGAACCATACGAAATGAACTAATTTATAAAATTCTTTCCTACGGTTACTAGGTGAGTGTAATGTTTGGTAATAAGTTGGGTTTTCAAGCGATAGATGGCACCAGTCATAAAGCTTACTTCAGAGTCCGACAGATGTCGCTTGAGTGTAGCAATTGCCTGTGGGATATTATTGCCAGAAAGATTCAAGCTTCTAGAAACAGAGAATTACCAACCCTCGGGTAATGAAGAGTGTAGCTAAATCCAGACTTATTTATTGTAACGTAAATAAACGCAATTATAGTAAAGAACCTTTTACTTTATCAAAGATTTCCCAACACAGAAATCTGCAAGTAAATCAGAGATATAACAGTAAGTATCGACAATAACACTCTATAACGTTAGTGTTTCAACATACTATTTATTACATGTCTCTAATTTATAAAAAATAGCAATGAGAATAATACTTTTAGATTTACACGATGACATTTATACATGAAATAATAAATAACCTAAAAATACTTTTCAACGAAAATCAGGCTACCAAAGAGGACAAATCCAATAAACAAATTGGTTTACAATACAAAATAATACAATATTATAATGCGCTGCCAGAAACCATAAAGTCTTCACCAATTGATATATTCAAGCTGGATTGTAGGAACCATATTAATCAAAAGATAATGTATTTATTATTTATTAATACATTTTTTGTTACACACATATAAAAAAATAAATTTTATATTATGTACAAAAAAAGAAAGAACTATAATTTTTTATATCTTATTTGTGGATATAAGATTAAAAAAATAAATTATACAATTAAACAAAAAATATAGTACAACAGTATGTATATATGTATGGGTTGTTGCATTACTCCTGATGGCGTATAAGCTTCTAAACGGTTTAGTATCAATACCAGACATTCCGGCTAAAATAGGATTTTATATCCAGGATAATTTTGCGCGAGGCCGCCAACACAGGCTTTTGATTCTTCCTAGGTGCAGAACTAACTTACCAATGGTGATGCCCTTGGGAAGAATCACTAGGTTAATTAACTGACTCGCAGGAAATATGGATATTTTCCACATGTCCTACAACGTATTTAAACGTGAAATATTATTATTCAATACTTAACATTGTAAACCTAAATTTGAACCTTTTTTCTTTGTCCCACTTGTAAATTTATTTGTTATTCACTTTTTTGTAAATTTTAATTATCGATATTGCAATATTCTTGTTTATACTGTTTTTGCAAATAAACAATAAATAATTAATAAATATCAAAAAATCCCACATAGGCATTGCCAGTTCGTGGGTATACTTATGTTTAATTATGCGGTTAAGATTATAAATTATAACATTATGTTTTAAAATATTTATAAAACAAATAATTCCGTATTTACAAAATTATAAATAAATAAAAAAAAACAAGTTAATTAAAAATTAAGAATTTTATATAAGACGATATATTTTTTACATGTAATAATCTGTTTAATAATAAATTAGGGATTTTAAAACTAGGATATACAAATAGCTGAAACAAATAAATATATAAATCTCTGCAATTGTCACTTACAGCATTTTATTCGAAGGAATCATTTTACTCCGTAAAAAAATACGTGGGTATTTTTTTGGGTACGCCGGCGTCACATATTAAGCTCATCGAGAAAAAATATCGGAGTAAATGAAAGAAGAAATCCATTATGTAATTTGGTGGAAGGCTCTAATTACGAATCGTGTATTACATCGTACCTGTGGAGCAGACACTTTAAAAGCATGCAATGAATGCGAGACTTACCTGCAGTTGTTGCACTGTACTAGAAATGAGTAGGTTCTGCGTTTTGCCGCAAGCCTCCTAGGAGTGCTTCCATTTAAAAGAACTCGAGTTCTAGTAATGGGTCACGGTTCCGTCAACCGTCTCGGACCAGGACTCGTACCAGTGAGGGTTCTGGTGCGGGTTTGGACTGTGAATGTGGTGATACGCGGGTGCCGGGAAGCCACGCTGCCGAGCGCTGGGTACATAAGAAGAGGCATTCGGGTCCGAGGCCTGGGAGTAGTTGATTTGAAAAAGGAGTAGTGGAATCTGCTTCCCGCAAAGGACTCGGGTTCAAGAACTCATCCCGGCTGAACCCACACGCCGCTACTGGGTACACATGATTGTAATAGATTTTAAGACCCTGAATTTTTTTTTTTTCTTAATTTTTTTTTATAAACAAAGTGATAGCAAATAGTACATGTTGATATAAGTTAGTAAGAACATCAGTTTATAAAAATGTATCAGTACAAAGTAAATGTACTGTTAGGAAGCTTTGTAGATGCACGCACAGATGGCAGTGCATAGAGCTTGCGTGGAAGTCCGCAAGATGAAGCCAGTGGCCAGTAGTCGCCAGGGCCAGTGTGAAGGCTCTCAGAGAATCTCACTGGCTTAGATTCCAATTAGCAAGCTTCTATTAATAGTTCGGTCGAATATCGAGTCACCATTATAATACGTGGAGTATTAATAAATCCCTGATTAATATAAAAAACCATCAATTATTATTAAACTCCTTCCAAGACGAGTTGGAGACCTGTTTGTGCGAACACAACATGTACCAACCGTCCATGTTATTTTCAAATGATCTGCATAAGAGAAAGTACATAATATTTGTTTCAAGCTATTTATTTAATATCTCCCTAGTTGAGAATAACTCGTGTTAAGGAAGGAAGTACAAATTGTGTTGAATAGTACTTAAAAAAGAAACTGACTTACAATCGGCATTTAACGGAATCCTTTCAACTCTTAAAAAAATAAAACAACGCTGAATTTCAATTTGATGACTATGTCACCCGTGAATATTGATAGCCAATTTCTCTTGAAATGCTGTGACTTGTGCGCCTGAAAACTTCAGTCGTGGTCGTCGCCTCGACTTGTTCAAGATACTAAATGGCAGAACAGATATTCTAGCATAGAACTCTTATGTTATTCTAGCATTCTAGATTGTCGTGGGTAGAATGGTGCTAATTAATTAAATTTCTAAAACAGAAAACATATTTCATTATTTTTGTAACCGTATTTTTATCTTCACAAAAGTTATAAACGATAATAAAAAAATCATTTACTGTGTATTAATGGATGTTTACTCTATCTTATAGTAATTTAAGTAAAAAAAAATAAAGAATGAAAATAATTGTTCCGGAATAGGCGAGATCTTGCTTTAAGCTGTCCGTATAAAAAACATCAAAAGATCAGACTAGATTAAGTTGGTATCCATGAAAGAATATTGTGAAATTTGGACAGCATAAAATCTAGAAAAACCGTATCGAAGCTTTTGGATGCTTTGACTCAAGCGAGAAAGCTTTTGTTGTTCGTGTTTTTTAAAGGAAGGACTTATATAGATCAAGCGTCTTTCGATATCGCAGGGAGCCGGAAAGAAATATGCTGATACCATTTAGAAAATATTTAGTATTGTGTTGAAGGAACTTAAATGAAATCAGCCATCCACAGAACATACAGATGGAAGTTTGTATTACTTAAACGCAAATTACCCAACCTCCACATACATTCTTCCTCAAATAAATAGATATTACCACTTTGAGTATTTGGCTTAGAAATAGTGTGACGATCAAAAGAATGTGACGAGTAAAAGAGTGTGACGAGTAAAACTGTGTGAAGAGTATAACAGTGTGACGAGTAAAACGGTGTGATGAGTAAAACAGTGTGACGATTAAAAAGTGTACGAGTAAAACAGTGTGACGAGTAAAACGGTGTGATGAGTAAAACAGTGTGACGATTAAAAAGTGTACGAGTAAAACAGTGTTATGAGTAAAACAGTGTGACGAGTAAAACAGTGTGACGATTACAATAGTGTGACGAGTAAAATAGGGTGACGGGTAAAACAGTGGGACGAGTAAAACAGAGTGACGAGTAAAAAAATGTGACGATAACTTTTTAACTCGTCACGCTATTGCTGATCTAAATACTCAAAGTGGTCGTACAGACTCGTTTCCTCTTATTTCGAAGGTCAAGTGTGCAAAATTCATCAACTTCGTAATAAAACTGTAGATTTTTTTTTAAATGTCCAGTTTCCTGATTTAGTAAATTCGCAATAATATCGGAACACGTGTTCATGCATCTACGTTCTCCTACTTAATACATAATGACGAAATGCGAAAATGTTTAAAAACAATTTTTATGAACGCGTGTTCGGACATCGTGACAATTCCCTGGTATTAGACTACTAGTTTGTTAGGAAACCTATCAATTCATTCGTAAAGGGCCTTCAATCCCGTTTTTAACCGGATATCAAATAATTCGAAGAGATTCATAGTAAATTAGCCTTTTTTTGTATCATGAAGATTTATATATGTAGACTAGTTGTTAAAAACAAAAGATCTCCATTCAAATGTAGATTATCAAATGGAAAAGGTTTCTCTTTAGCGATTTTGAAGTATTTGTGAATTGAAGGAGATTAATTACCTCATTCAAAATATTAATCACGCTCGACAATGTGGTTACACTAATAAGGATAAATACTTTCGAAGTCCCATATCAATTTTCTTGGTTCCATATCAAGTTTTGTCTAAAAAACTAGTTGCGTCCAGTCACCACTAAACACTTGTGGCTTTTTTATAATCTACAGTGAGATTGCTCGGGGTTTTTTTGGAAGCACACAACACAATATAGCAGCAAAAACTGGTATTCAAGCAAGTCAAAACTCACAAAGAACAGTTGGTATGTCAATAATCAATCACTTCTACCACATTCCAACTACTTCTGGATGTTAATGGATGAGTAATTATCCAACTAATCAAAATCAATGACTGATTATAATACTCACGATACAGAGATTGGACCTATGATGGAAGAACTATTTATAATAGAGGAAGAAAACACCGCATTTGATTTGAGTGTATTTACCCTGAACCAGTGTACACTGTACAGTAGTCCAAATGTTGGGTAACGTTTTGCAGTTGTAGAAATTGGGTAGGAAATAGATGATACAAGGAAGGAAGTGGTTAACTAGTTGATCTGAATGAACATTAAGACAAATTAAGAATAATAGTTACGTCATTAAAATCTTCAAACAAAGAAAGAGTAATTTTTAAATTATAAATCGCAGAATTATAAAAAGGATATATTATTATATATTTCTACGGCTTCTGTAGTCTACGGGTAAGGCTCTCTACTAGCAAGCCGAAGTTTGCGCATTTAAATTCCAGCGTGCGCAAGTAAATTTTATTTTATGAATTTATTACATTTTATTCATTTAAGACACGTCCCAGAGTGAAAAAATATTCTCATTTTCACCCTGCTGTAAGACCACCATGCAGAATTGAAAGGTGCTTTAAATTGCTTTAGTAGTGTTTGGTGTCCTTATCTAAATAGCCAGATATTCCCCCCACCTTCCTGTTCCCCATCTCCTTCCCATCCCCTCCACCTTCAGCCTCTCAACATAACCCAATTGGGAGTGACATGTGCTCCAAGCGGTTGGATGCAGATGGAACTCTTGTGCGGTATTTACATAAAAATAAAATTATCACTTTCGCGTTGAGAAATATTGAGTATAAATATTATAATACGTATGCATCAAGTGTGAAATTCTGACAAAAATTTCTGATACCTATAGAAAACAAAGGTGCATATCAATCGATAATTAAGACATTTATTAAATAGTCACGGAAGAGGTCATTGACCTCTTACTTCTTACACGACTCGTATGATAACGAAAAATACAGAAGATACTAGAACGATGACGTCACGTACGGCCTCTCTCTAGGACAAGTATATCGCATTTAGAATGATAATATTATCAAACAGAACCGTGTTTTAGAAGGCATTAAAAAACCTGTTGACCACAAGAATGTGTTGATAACAAGAACACGTCAAACGCGTGTCCAACAATTTTACACGCGTTTGGCATGTCCTCGATCGTGCACTGGTGCCAAAGGGATCGATGAAGCTTACGAATTAAATGCACACATATTGGCTAACAGCATTCGTAGCTACATAATTTTTTTCGTAAAAATTAATAAGGGGAACAATTATTTTATAAGCAATAATTATTAGCCTGAAACACTCATCCACATTGAAAAATCTCCTGATAAAAGATACATGACGCCAACGGGACTTGAACCCGTGTCCTTTCGACAACTTCACCAAAAAATGTAGACAATTTGTCTCGACGCCATCTAGTGAGAGAGTTAGCACTTTCAATGCCTTTCTCATATAAAAATAAAGTTGGTTGTTTCAGGTGAAAAAAAGAAAGAAAAAAAAATGAAAAAAGAAAAAAAATGTAACAAGCAGTAATTGTTGAATGAAACAATAGTATATATTGAATTATTTCGTGGATAAGAGAAAAGCCGCCATAGCTCAGTGGTCAGACCTGTCGACCGGAATCGAACGGACACGGGTTCAAGTCCCGTTGGCGTCATGTATCTTTTATCAGGAGATTTTTCAATGTGGATGAGTGTTTCAGGCTAATAATTATTGCTTATAAAATAATTGTTACCCTTTGTGCTACGCATAAAAAATCTTGTCTTAAACATTAGTTTACCAAAAAAATAATAATTAATAAGGGGAATTTTGGCACGGATGTCAAAAACAGTTAAGTGCAGGTGTGTGATATTCCCACTGCATCCGACACTTCTAAAATCAAAGCAAGTCAGTTGTCGGCTGCTTTGTAGGCAAAAGCAGTTAAGTGATGAAAAATGAGGTGTTATAAAGGTACGAGGATGCCGTGAGCTCCGGGGTCAGGAGGCAATGGTAGTTAACACATAAACGGTTTTGGACGACCTCCGTGATTCATGGCACCTTCTGCCGGAATATGCGGCAGATTTAATCTGTTACGAGTGTGGAATGATAATGCGATATTAAATTATACGTGAAATATCACGTGAAGTGGTTAAGTTACTGTTTTATCGGTACTCGTTAAATGCACATCGATTACTAGGTTATTGCTACTTATATATTGAGTACGTGTTACCTCGGGAATAGAGGATAACGTAGTACAGGGTTTTCCAATAAGAGATGTTATTTTAAATAGCCCGCTATTTCGGTAGATGTTACTTTTGAAGCTGTCATTTTTTGACATTTGACAAGTAGAAACTTTGCCATTAATAAAAATGGAACGATACACGCTTCAACAAGGCATTGAAATTATTAAAATTTACTTGAGTGAATCAAATGCAAATCATCTTGAGTGATGAGGCCCATTTCCACCTTGGTGGCCTCGTCAACAAGCAAAATTGTCGCATCTGGGGCACGGAGAATCCAAGAGTTATTGTTGAAAAGCCTCTCTATCCTCAACGTGTGACTCTTTGGCGCGGTTTATGGTCCGGCGGAGTCATTGGACCTTACTTTTTTGAAAATGAGGCTGGAGCAACAGTTACCGTGAATGGATTGCGCTTTCAAGAGATGATTAATATTTTTTTATGGCCGGAATTGGATGGTATTGATCTGGACAACGTTTACTTTCAACCATTGATCTTTTACGATTTAATATCAAAATAACACCTCTTATTGGAAAACACTGTATTTATGTGTTAAATCTGGGCGAGAGAATCCTAGTTTTGAAGACATCTAGATGCTCAAAAAGAGGAGATGGATATTTAAAATAGTAATATTGCTTACTTGTAACTGATAGCAGAATTAAACGAAGATGGTAGATACTCACCTGAAACAATAAAATGCAATACATTAGACATCATCATTTAACTACATAGGTACAATTTACTATTCTAGTAAAAATATTGCTAAAATTGTTAGTGTAATTATAGTGGATTTTTAAAAATAATAGGTAATGAGTGCCATCTTTTTGAGAGAGAAAAGGAAACTAAACCTTTGAGAAATCTTACCCCAGATCGTATACCTACGAAAAGGTATCGATAATTGTTCTGCAACTTAGTATGATTCATATCAAAAGACAAATTTTGCAATCTTAAAACAAATTTGCATATAGGTAGTGAAAAGAAAAAAAAAACTATCTATTACCTATCCTGAAAGACCTCTACCAGGTCATAATTTACTAACACCAAGCAGCAAATACAACAGATACTTATAGTTCCTTTCTCGAATGACATATGTGGTAGCGCAGCAGTCATTACTCAAGGCTTTGACAAATGATCTGGGCGATTCTTGATCCAAGATTAAGGCAGTTAATTGGCCTTGGTTAAGGCCAGAACTTCTACAATGCTGCATTTCCATATCAGCATGGACATTGACAAAATCCCAATTTCTCCAATATGTTGGAAAAGGAATTTAAAATACGACCTTTATTAGTATGGTTGGTGATTATCCAATCATTCCGTATAAATTTGCTTCACCGATGATCCGATTACTTTCGATTCACATTGTTCTTACACATCATCACATATACAGCATTCAGTCTACTTGCATCATTCCTCTGCCAGTTCCATGTCTTACTGCCATACATCAGGGTAGGTACTACCACTCCATTGTGGACTGTTAACAATTGTTAGCGCCGACTGTGTTCAGTCCTTCATTCTGTCAGCCTTCCCATCTTTCGTAAACAAACTTTCAAAATGTTCGTTAAATGATAAAATATCACCTTCAATCATTAGGTATACGATCTGAGTACATTTATTAGGTCACCACCTTGTTGGTTTACCTCCAGAGATCTCGCTTATTCTCGGCATGCGTCTCCACAGGGAGGCGCTAAACGATTCTCGGCAGTTGAAGGATTTCAACCGGTAGCGGATTCAGGACCTTATCTTCCACGTCTTCCCGCGTTTAAATGGAACAGATCGCGAAAGGAATTCGACTGAGTGTTTCAATTAATCCGAGAAATAAAGCTCTTGAACAGATGAACAGTCTAATTGTTATTATTTTTAATACTTAGACACGTATAAACAAACAATGATCACGAAACGATACCTTATTTTTACAACATGCTTCACGCTTGTGCCGCGAAATTTCAGAGGGTTAATGTTAATTTATTTATTTATATACGCTCTTGGGACCATTAAATAAAACATTAGTTATTACATTAGTGTATTAAAATTTAAAGAATAATAGTAGTTTAATTTTTTTTAATTACTTAAAGAGTAAAACCTCAAATTGTAATATTTTATTTACGAAGACAATATTAGTGATTTAAACGTAAATTTGTAATTTCAAATTAAATTAATGTTTTTTTAATTACTTAAAGAGTAAAGCCTCAAATTGTAATATTTTATATACGAAGACAATATTAGTGATTTTAAACGTAATTTTGCAAATTTCGTAAAAAACGTCGCATCTTGGACTTGAACCCAGAACTTTATCTTTATTCCCATTTACATAAATGAGATATGCAATGCTATTTATCCATATTGGTTAGTACAAAACAAAGAGCAAACAATAAGATATGAAGAATAAGATGGTAATAAAATAAATAAAGGCCTCAGCACGGGTAAGCCACCCAGTGAGGCCAACATTACGGGATAACTATGATATGTAAAATATTGTACCAAAATAAATAAAATATAAAAAAATCCACGTAATAACTATAGAATAACGAATACTTGATTCTGTGCCTCCGACAAATAAAAACACCAGAAAAGGTACAGACACCGACTACAGTAAATAGAAAAAAATCCACATTGAAAATGAAAAAAGTGTAGGTTCATTAAAAAAATATTGTTCATTTTTCTACTCAATAAGCAAAATACTGAACGCGAATAATATTGTTATGATATCATATACATAATGTATTTAAAAAATATATTTATTTGAATTATTTCTAGTTCAGTAAGTGAAAATTTAATTTCCTTTTATCTGGAATAAAAAAACAAAAACATAAAAAGGTAGTGTCAGATTATAATATATTATTCAAACAATATGTTATAAAATTTCTGATTTAAATTTTAATATGAAATGAATGAAAATATCAACGGAACTGAATTTATTTCCAATATTTGATAACCTAAGAAATATCTTATAAATGTGAATAAAATGTAAATAAAACAAGAATACAACACAACAAAAAAAAACACATTCATACTACATAATATTATTTTGTTAAATTAATGCAAAACCGAGCCAGACGAAAATATCACACCAATATGATGAAACATGTTGTTTAATATGCTGTAGGTATCTGTGTTTCTTTAAATGCTACTTAATTCAGATGTCGATAAATTGTTGCTCTATTTTAAATACAGACATCAATCGCTTGCGTTCATTAATTATAATGTTTTTTTTTATATTTGTTGGGAACACGTGTTCCAACATCGTCAAGGCCTGCAATCCCGTTTTTAACCGGATTACCAATAATTTGAACAGATTTAAAAAAAATTAACAATACCTACTCAATTTTCTATGTGTAATTTCAACACCTAGAAGCCCGATGAAAAATATTTTCATATATATGAAGCTATGCTTAGTTTTGTATTGAATGTGTTTTTTTGTTTTACCTACTAATTTTATGTTCGTCGATTGAATTAGTTCGTGTTTGCAAAACAACGGAAAGATAGGATAACGATCAACCTGCCAAGCAGTCGAAGGTAAATAAACGTACATAATTTTTATAATGTCTCTTTCCTTGGGCTAATGAGACAAAAATACATTTTCGTAGATTTTCATGAACGCCAAGAACTGCATTTTTTGTCGCACTGATTTAGTTAAATAAGAAAGAAGATAAAGGTTGTAGGGTAATTGGCAATTCGCTTCTAGTCACTAAACATACATGAACGAACGAACAGGGTCGCGCCAAGCCTAATGATCATGCTTGTTCAAATATAACTATGCGCTCTCAATTTAAAACTTTAGCCTGCTGTGGGTCCACTGCAACGGCAATTCCTTGTAATATTTCGTTACTTGCACTATCGTAGGTATAACAATCCTTTCGATTAACACTTTTAGTTAGTAAGTTAAAAAAAATATCCGTTATTTTGTAAGATAATCTGTTTTCATTAAAAGTAATTATTTGAAATTCGTTCGACAGAAAATAGGTATTTATGTTTCTTTAAATGCTACTTAATTCAGATGTCGAGAAATTGTTGCTATATTTTAAATACCTCATGCGTGTTTTATGAAATATTTTGACAGCAATCGCTTACGTCTATTAATATAATCGTTTTTTTAATATTTGTTTTAATACGTGTTCCAACATCGTCGAGGCCTGAAATCCCGTTTTTAACCGGATTAACAATAATTTGAAGAGATTTAAAAAAAATAACAATACTTACTCATTTTTCTCAGTGTAATTTTAACACCTAAAGGCCCGATGAAAAATATTTTTAAGTGAATTTTTTTTTTAAGTTTATCTCTGAGACTATACCTACCTATGTTGAAATATGTTAATTTATATGTGCCTAACAAGTATACTCATGGAAGATCCCATGCACTTTTTATGCTCTGAAAGCGAGGATTTCTTATTTTTTAATGATAAACTAATGTTTATTAGACAAGGTTTTATGCATAGCACAAAGGATAACAAATAATTATAAGCAATAATTAGTCGCCCGAAATATTATTATTATTATTGCTTATAATTATTTGTTATCCTTTATGCTATGCATAATACCTTATCTTATTAACATTAGTTTATCATTTAAAATTAATAATATTTGACAAGTCAAAAATATTTCACCAATAAATGAAGATATCATATGTCTCGACGCCATCTATAGAGAAATTTAGCACTAACAAAGCCTTTCCTACAAAAGTAAAGTTGGTTGTTTACAGGTGGAAAAAATATAATAAGCAGTAATTGTTGATTGATGTAGTAGTACGTATTGAATCATTTGGAGGGTTGGAAATAAGCCGACATAGCTCAGTGGATACAGAGCACCTGACTTGACATCAGAAGACACGAGTTCAATTCCCGTTGGCGGCATTTAATTTTACTCTGGAGATATTTTCAATTTGTATTAATATTTCGGACGACTAATTATAGTTTATAATTATTTGCGAGGATTTCTGCCTATTAGAAAGCGCCAATCAACAGAGCAACTGTTTAATGATTCTGCATTGACCATCAACATTTTCAACGTTACTTACAGAAATTTTAACTAACTTAATAGTAAAACTGTAATAATATAACTAAATAGTATAACTTAGATGTACCTCAAAATCATAAACAAACTTCTCCGTGATATATAGGTGTTTAACAATTTTACGCAGAACATAAAAATAAATAAATTATCCAACAGCATAATGCGGTGTTTCAATTTTGAGCGCCTAAAGTGTTTATTATAGAGCTGTAGTGAATCAACTGAAATCTGAGAAAACACAGTCTCCGAAGTTGGCGTGAAACGTTTGTTAGAGAGTGCTATACCTATGTCTGCGATTCAACCTAGTGTTGTTAGGTATTAATAAAAGTTTGAAGAGAATGTTTCCAATTTCCAGAACGATTAATCTCCTGAAGTATTGACAAGACTGGTCGCCAAGATCTTTAGATTCAACCCTTCCAGCATTAAGTTTATCTGCTATTGTCTTAACCCTTACCACTCCTTTGTCGAGTGTGGCTCGACATTATATTTCTTACACCAACTCCTATGTCGAGTCATACTACGCAACATCATCGTTACATAGTAACGCAATTTCGAAAAATAATTTAAATTATCAAATGTATTTTTTTTCTTTTAAACACTTTATATCTCATTCTGAATATTCCAAATACGCAAAATACATATATCTCGTCAAGTTTCGCCTTTTAGATAATTTTTAAAATCATATTATTTTTAACCTTGTAAATGCACTGCGCAGTTATTTGGTTGCGACGCATGTAAGTAGGTAGGTACTCTAATTGTAACAATTAGAAATCAATAAACGAACGAATGACCCAAATTTAACACTAATTAATAAAGTACGGAAAATAATTTACTCACCACTTCTTAGTATTTTCACAAAACCCAAGCAGTATAATGCACCCAAATAATTCATAAAAATAAAGTCATTAGTAAATAATTAAGAACCCATTACCATTTACTGAGGGGAAAACATAGATTGGTTTAACCAACAATAGATCATGTCATCGGTGTAACCAGTAATAAATCAATGTATGCACCTTCAAAATTTACATTTGAAATAGTATAAAAACGTCGTCTCAATGTGGACTAACCACAGTTTGAAAATGGCCTTGTAAGCCGAAACAGCTGTCACAATAATAAAAAACTAAAACACTTGCAGAACTTAATAATAATATTATCAAATTTAATCTAAATTAAATTTATAAAAAAATTAAATGGAGTTCTACGAATTAAACACAAAAACAATAAATAAAAAAAAATAAAAAAAAAAATAGGTAGGTACTTGCCTGTCTACCTGCGTAACAATAGGAAGCGCTGAGGGATTTCTCCCAACACATAACAAAGGATTCTTATACCTATTCACTTGTTATAACATAATATTTTGTTCTGTTTGTGTATTTACATTTGTTTTTACTGTTTTTAGTAGCAATTATTTCGTGGCCGAGAAAGCACTGAAAAAGTTTAAGTGAATAAGGGCATATTAAGTTGTTAATTTTATATATTTCTATGTTTTTTGTACTCTATGTAAAGAAAGAGTAATAAAAATTACATATTTTAAAAATTTTTGTTTAACTTTTTATTGAGGCCACTTTTTATCCCTTTTTTGTAAATTAAATAAGGAGTTGGTAGTAGGTAATTAAAAATAAAATTAGGAGTGCAAAAAGTTAAAGGACGCGTCTACGCCAACACAACTCCGTAACAACAAAATAACAATAATTCTCGAGCAGCAATACAACTTGATATTATTTGTGTAAATGTAAGATATTTCAGAAAAGTTTTTGAAAATGTTTCATTTGTAGTCAAAGGAAAGAAAATATAAATAGGTTTGTAAATCTTTAATGCCTTATTTTATGAAAATATTTTAATTGTTTAGCTCATGTAGATCGAATGAACAAAGAAAGAAGTGTAAGGAGAATAGTAAAATAAATCGAAGACGCCCGAGGAAGGCGTTTCACGATCAAGTGAATCAAATATTAGATTTGGGCCATGTCAAGAGTCAGAATAATAGAAGAGTATGTATGAATGTGAATGAGGCAAGGAGTGTGTGTCTAGACTGAGTTGTTTGGCGGTTCGTCTTCTCTGTCTACCCCTGCAGGGAAACGGCGTGATGGTTAGGTAGTTAGTTAGTTAATTTGGCGAAATACTACGTAGTAATGCAGAATCAGGTGTTTTTGGTTAGAAAATTTGATCGCTTAGAAATATTTTAGATGCTTTAATTAAAATTACTGCAAGCAAAACACATAATAAATAATCAACCATTATTTTGATCTTAAATATTTTTATAAGCCCAGAAAAAACTAAACAAACTGTTTTAAGTTCAAAATGGTTATGGTTTTATTGTATAATGTAGCAAAATTAAGTTATTTAGAAAATAATCGTATAACTTTTAAATATTTGTGCCTTATTGTACAAAATAAAATAAAATACCCTTTTTGTGGATGTTTTTTTCCTGCATAAATCAATACGGGAGATATATGTTAATTGATAAACCTTATCGCCATCTACATAAGGAGTGTTATTGTTAGTGGCCTAATTCCAACTGTTTTTTAGCAAAACTGCGCGAGATTTCCATCTGGCGAAGCCAGTGGAAAGAAGCGACCATTGGGAATGTTGAGGCTTAAAAAATGTAAGAGGGGAATGAAAACAGGAAGATCATGGTTGACATACTCATGGGTAACGCCATTTCGGACAGCTTTGTTTCAGCAAGCGAATTATTCATTTATCTTATGCGTGAGATATATATATATATTTATTAATACAGTGGAACATTTACCAAAGATGTAAAGTTAAAGACTAAGACTACTTGTTAAAGACATTATAAAATAATATAATAATAATAATAAATTCTTTATTCCAGGATGTGGGGAGATTAGTGCAATCCCACACATCCCATAGAGGATATAAGTACAGATAGTATTTACATATAGTAAAATAAATAAAAACAGATTAAAAAAATTAAAAATTAAATTAAAATGAGGTATTTTATTTTAGCCTTCTTGTAACTAAATTCCGTGCGGTTGAACATATCTACTATTTCTGAGAAAGTATTGCCAACTGCATAGCGAGTATCTAAATGACTCAGGCTTGATAATGTTGTTGCAATTAAAAATAATTTTCAATCGAGTATTTATAGTTGGTACATGGAAGGTAATTAGGCTAACCAAAATAGGGCTGTCTATAATACCATAAAAAATTGAAAAAATAAATGAGAGTTGTAGTAATTTATGGTTTCTACAGGTAGACGGAGTTTATAGTTTATCTTAAAAATTTAATTATCTGGAATTGAACCTGCACCTTCTGATGTCCGGTCAGGTGCTCTGGACCACTTGAGCTACGTCGGCTTATTCCCGACCCGCCAAATAATTCAATATGTACAAGTACATCAATCGACGATTACTGCTTATTGTATTTTTTCACCTGTAAACAACCAAATTTATTTTTGTAGGAAAGGCTTTGTTACATTTGAATTATTTGGCGGGTTGGGAATAGGCCGACGTAGCTCAGTAGTATAAGGCATTTTTTGAGAGATTTTTAGAATATTTCAAACAAGTCTTTTTTTATTAAATATTTTCACCATTTCGCTTAATTGTTAACGTTTTTCAATATTAGTGCGCTCCCTCTAACATTCGTATTTAAATATCTCCCTTTCAAACTATCTATGAACGCTTACTACCGGGCCTTAATGCAAAGTTTTAACCTTGTCGTACCTACGTTTAAACGGTTTAAAATACATTTCTCTAACCGAAATGGTATTCATACATGTTATTACCTTCACTAAAATATAAAGCGTAATTTATCTTGTATAAATCTTTGCAGACCGTTCCCGCAATATGTTTCAGGTCTTTAACACTCGGATAACGACCAGAAAGACGACAGCCAAAACCTTTTATTCACGATTTGTTTCTTTTTATATCCGTTTTTTAACGTTTGCATTTAAAGCAGATAAAACACTAGAATGTCATAAATATCGAATTGAGTTGTAAACAAGGATATAAAAAAGGTGGATTACTTTAGTTATGAATTTATCCTTGCCAGAAACTAATGGATGGTATACCTAATTGGAGTATATTGTGAGGCTGAAGGAAGTGGGAATGAAAGGAGTTGAGAAAAAGGAAGGTAGAACAAGTATACTATACACATGAATCAACTTACATAACATAAAATTATTAAATTAAATTTAATAATAGTATATTTAAACTTATTCTTAAAAACTTGAAGATAAATATTTAAATTGTAACGAGACCTAGATAATATAATTTAACAGAACCATATCCCTTGTCATGCTATGCTGGGTCAACACGTCAGTTCAGCCATGTGCATTAAATAGCAGGTCGTAGTGTCAAAGATATCAGTAGTTGTTCGGTATGAACAATTTATAGCATTCCAGGAAGAATAAGCTGTTAATGAAATAGTTTATCATTTTAAATGCTGTTTCTGAAAGGTCCCCAACCCTCATAGATAAGAGAGCTTTTGTAGCGCGCCTCACAGACAAAATCCATGTAATGCATCATTTGCTAGTACTCACGATGCATTCTCATGCAAAGAACTTATAAACTTGTTTTTGTAAATTTGATCCAGTTATTCCATATTTGTTGGTGGTGTGGGGCTCAAACTGCAGAAACGTATTCTAGTTTTGTCGTAAAATTCATTTAAACATCCATGTCATTGCTTCGGTTTTTGGAAAATTATTTATTTTACAAACATAATATGAAAGTAGCATTTTCCAAAGAATCGTACCTCCTCGGTTATAAACTTGTTTTGAATTACTTAATATGAAAATTGAAGCTATATCCCGTGCCATCGAATAAAATCGCAATAAAGTTTGTTTTATGGTAGGTATATATTTTATCGAAGCAATCAAATCACAATGGCTTCGATACACAAATATGTATAAACCGTGTCATTTAAAAGCATTAAACTGTTTTAAATATTTCCGTAAGACGGTTATAAAAAATATGCAAAGTGCTTTTGAGGAGTGGAAATTTGGGTTTCGTAAAACCTTTTTTATCGATTTTTATGAATCATGGGTAAAAATAGAAATTTGGTCATAAAAAGACAGACAATATTTTCACCATTGACGTAATTTTTCTTTGCATTGCATTGAATGAAGAAGTTATTTCTTTATAGGTTTTTGTAAAATCCAGTCCAGCTTTTATACACATAGCCTTTTTATTGATATTTATGCATCGTGGGTTAACATAGAAATTTGGTCATCATAAAAAGACAGATAATATTTTCACCATTGACGTAATTTTTCTTTGCATTGTGAGGAAGGTATTGCTTTATGGGTCTTTGGTGATTTCAAAGTGTTAGTAAACATTCACACACCTAGCCAGTGGCTGAAATCAATATGCATTCTAATATTTTAATATTTGAAACTGTTATTTCGTGGTGGAATTCCATTATAAATATATATAAAGAACACAATTTTAAACTCTAAAAAAAAGTTTAAAATTGTGTTCTTTAATATGCATTCTGTTTCTATTGATTTGGATAAGGTTAATACAGTTGATACGCTAGAAGAAAATTTAATATATATTTATTTTTACACCAACAATTATAAGGTTCCATTGCGGATTATAGGGCTCTTGTGCTAAGGTGGACTAGTATGTATTAAAATACTGATTTTTTTTTATTTTTTTTATAATTTCTCTTCTTTAAGCCAGATTTTGAGGGTTTTTTTTTTAATCATTAATATTTTCCAATCGAGTTTAAAACAAACGGGATTGCAAGCCCTTAACGAATGAATTTATAGGTTTCCTCATAATTTTTTTAGCAAAATACGAACATATAATCACGATGTCAGAACACGTTTTCATGGAAATCATAATATTTTCACATTTCGTCATGAAATATTATCAAGAAAAATGCAAGACAAATACAGGTGCATATCAAGAAACGGCCTTCAATTCCGTTTTTTCCCGGATGAGAATGATTTAAATAGATTTTGATAAATTAGCAATACCCATTTTTCTCCGTGTAGTTAAGAGGTTCTTAGCGGAAAAGTTACTTTGTACCAAAAAAAAAATTGTTTATATTCAAAATGTCATTTTGGGTAGGTCTTTTTTAAAAGTGTGTTTTGTTCTTTATTTTGATACTTCAAAAATGTGTTGCACACATTCTTACAAAAGATATTTTGAAAATTTGCAACAATCTATATAACATCTTTATCTTTCTCATAACCGACGAATGTTACTGTAGGAGAGGTTACAACAAAGCTTTCAGCGACAGAACTCACCACCATTTTTAGACAGCTTCTATTTTACTTATCTTAAGTTTTAACGCCAAGTTTATGATAACATACAAATGTTTTTGATCTAAAACAAACAGGCATTCGTTGGAAAATACGAAGAAATTCCTCGCTGTAATTAGAGTTGTTTAGCGAAAGTGAAAACCTTCAAATATTCCACAGGTATAAACAGAAGTAAAGAAGGAATTTAATATTTACTTCATAGGTAAATAGATATTTATGAATTCACATTTTTTGTGATTGACGACTTACTGCTAAAGTTTATGTATTTTGTCATACATCATAAAAATGTATTTATTTCAATTTAGGAGGCGGGTTTGGGTACCGAGGCCCAGGAACCATTTATTGGATAACCAACACCTCCGGTATATTTTAAAAACAGAACAAAAAAAACTTCAAATATCTTTTAGCTGCATTGTTGTTTATTTTATTTATTTACTAACTGACTGAGCTGTTGCTGGGGGACGTATGAATTTTTTGGGGTAAAGTTTCGAAATAGCGAATTCTAGTGTACCTGACAACTGGGTGCATTTTTAAGGTGGAAATAATATCATTGTATCGTAGTGAGTTTTTGTTTCGCTTGATCGTGCCGTCTTTTCCCTGGGCGTCCTCTGCTTTATCAACCATTCACTTCCAAGTCATAAAGTATCCTCATACTTCTTTCTTTGTTCATCATTTACGTCTCTTTTTACCATAAATAATTTTTAGATTCATGTCTTTCTCGGGTGTCCCCGACTGTTTCTTTCATTCATTTTACGGAGTATCATTAAATCTACATTGTTACTGTTGAAAATCTACGTTATGTGGAATTAAATTCGCCTCCGTATCTCATTCCATTGCAGAGATAATGCGAATAATCTTCCTCGGGTACTATATCCCAAATTTTTAGGTACTATTAAAAAATCTAGATAATATCATCTTTAATTCGACTCTGTATCTCATCCCAAAGCAGAGATGGTGTGTTAAATCTTTCTTCGGAAGTCTTTCACTTTTCCAACAATCCAAACTAAACAATCCCGGCACTAATAAAGAAGTCCTGTCAGAAATAAGCCGACCTGGCTCAGTGGTCCAGAGCGTCTGACCGGACATCAGAAGGCGCAGGTTCAATTCCTGTTGGTGGCATTTATTTCTACTCGGGAAAATTTTCAATTTGTATTCATATTACAGGCGACTAATTATTGCTAATAATAATTTATTATCCTTGATGTATGTTTATTAATTATTTCGTATATTAAAAATAAAGTTTAGAAGCAAATACTAGATATTTAAGTCACCATTTTCTCAGTGTAATTCTCTTAGCTGTTGAATAAAATAGGTCCAATGAGAAAATTGCATTCACAAAATAATATAATAAATTTTAAAATCCTTGCAAATTTTGCAATAATAACTTGAGAGACATGCCAACCCCAGTTTGCTAGCCTGAAAGGCCCTGCTTTACCCCTAAAGTCAAACGAGGACTGGGAAGCTAAATCGAGTTAAATCGATTTGTTTTATTCAAAAGTTATAGTTAACCCTGTCCAGAATATTGCAATGGGTTTATATATTATGTCCATGACAGAATATCAGTAGAGGGTGTGTTTTGTTGGTAGAGCAAACAGATATAAAATTAGTCTTATATTGGTCTCAAATGCAGCAATTTGTTGGCCATGTTGAAAAAATACTAAGAAATCAAATATGGCATTATCTAGTGGGTTTACTAGAATTTTTCAAAATATAGAGAACGAGATAGACTGACTGCGTGGAAGAAAGATCTGATGGAATTCAGATGGAGCCAAGTCCGGGCTGTTTTGGACAGGGGATGATTTTCTATAAGTTCATTCACATAAAGAAGTATCTTAGGGGTTAGCACTTTGATGACTGTGAAGATCTTCAAAATGTTGTGACAGATTGACTATATTCCCATCAGGCATGTAGTCAATGAGTTCTATGCAGAATGGAAAATAAAATTGGTGAAATGTTATGAAAATTGCTCGAATTTAAATGGCGACTATATTGAAAAACAATAGTTTAAATTAAATATTAGTATCTTTGCTTTTTTATTTATAGCCAAACGTTGATTCCTTTCCGAACAGCCATCGTACTAAATGATAATGCAGAGTGTTGTGTTTGAAGGTAGCTTTCGCGGAAATGAGTCACTTTGAAATTTCCTTGTCAGTACAGTTATAAAAAAATATTTTGCATATTGTTAGCTTAAAGACTAATTTTGGAACAGAGCTGTTTTTTTCGTAAAAGGAAACTTATATCTGTCTTATAAGTAAAAGTAAAATGTTCTACTTATAATGATGTTTATTTACGTTAAATAATGGGTCTGAATTTAGCTACACTGTTCATTACCCGAGGGTTGGTTATTCTCTGGTTCGAGAAGCTTGTTCCCTGTCTATAACCTCACAAGCATCGGTTACACTCTAGCGACATCTGACGAAATCTGGAGTAAGCTTTACGACTAGCGCCATATATTGCTTAAATACTCAACTTATTACCATACATCACAAAAACTAACAAATTCCACTCCATTCTACTCAACATTAACTCGTAACGATCATTTTTTTGGTTCTAAGAACAAACAGCTATCTACCGTAGAGTCAATTTAATCTCTTTTCGGAACTGCTCATATGGTCTCATAAAAATCGTTGTGTCTTTCTTATCGAAATATTTGGAAATATGAACTAAACGGCGTTAGAAATAAATAAATACCAAGCTTTATATACAAAAATAGAAATTAACCACAGAATAATTAAAAGGAACATCAAACCAAAGGTTCTGACCGCGATATGTGAAAAATTTATGAAACATTGTGAATTATTATATTATTTATTATTTTATATGAAACGACCAAAAAGTGAAGTGGCAATAATGTCTATAAAACATTTGTCTAATAAACTATGTATTTTTTTTTGCCTTAGTTCAATTTTTAGATGGAAAAACGGGGCCATTTTTAAACTAGTTTATATCAGATTTCAAAATTTTTATATTTAAAAAATTAAGTTTTCGAATACGTTCAGAAATACCCCATTTATTTGGATTTAATTGAGAAACGAAAATACACACAAATTCTCCTACATTCTGACAGCATCTTCAATAAATATAAGAGGTCAGTTTGGAAGAGGTCTGAAGGGTTAGTGGTTGTTTAACAGTTGTGTAAAATTTAAAACGCGTGTTTCAGTAAGGGGGTTATTTTGTAAGCACTTACTCAATCAATACCTTTAAATATTTTTATCATGTCAAGGAGATAAACAAAATTTACCGTAGAAACCCTCCTTTATAAAAATTATAATGATTTGATCCTTGTGTAGGAACCTGGAGTTATATAATCCAACATAGCAGATCCCTGATGCACTTACAGGATAAGATTTATGGGAGAAAATGGACGATTGAATTTTCTATGAAAATCGGACTTGGCTGAATTTACGACCTGTTTTATAGGGGCCTTGAAGCCATCCTTTTTCGTTTTATCCATTCCAACCTTTTATTACATGGTATTATTAGTATGGACAGAAAAGATAACACAAATGCATTAAATATAATAAAAAATTGTAAATCTATGAGATTTTATCAATTTTCAACAGCTTTTTTAAATATAGTAATACTGAAACATAAAAAAATTTTTAAAACCATTAAAAATCGATTTTGAAATAAATGTTCGTATTGACATAAAACAAAATTCGTAATATATAAAGGAAATTATTGCTTTATTGTTTACTAGACACGGGATATTTTATTTCGAAAATTTTAAGAGACAATTTTAAAAAAATTCTGTGCCCCGTAAAAATCACTTAATTCCAATTATGTAAAAGAAAATAATTAAATTAATTTTCTGTAAAAATACTACACTATCGGTGCGGTGGTTACCTACTGTATCGCTTGTCTAAATTATTATTCACACAACAGATCAAAATTTGAAAATGACACTTAAATTCAAAGCAATTTTGAGTTCATTGAACGAGATTCCAAATTGCAGGAATATTTCACCGGAACGAACAACCGCCTACAGACAACCAAAACTACTGTATTTTTCGTTTTGGTCTAAAAAAATAAAGAAAGCAAAAAAACGAAACGCTTTGGCTCGGTTTTGACGTCAGAATCACCGTTCGGGAGACAATTGCGGATGAGAATGACACGTATGTGACGTCATTTGAGGCAATCAAACCTTTTTTAAACCCGTTTGTATGGCTCCAAATATTGACAATTAATTCAGACGGAAAACGTAGGTTGGAATCATGAATTATTATGAAATGGTAAATTTTTGATAGAAATGTTAAAATATTTTGAAAATAAAATGATGAAATAATTTCTGAAAAAGATTCTTTCTTTGTGGGCGATATTGAAAAATAAAACTGATACCTTCGTAAACATAAAAGTAAAGTGTCGATATCCATTTACAATCGAATTAAATCGATTTTTTAATTTTTAAATGTGAACACCACACAAGAGTCCCAACTGCTCCCAAGGGGTCTAGAACCAGTGATACTATGGCATCCCCAAATAAGGTATATTGTGAGGCTGAAAGTAGTCGGGAGGGGAATGAGATGGGGAAGAGGAAAATATGGGTGTACAAAGCTGTTCAGATCTGGTCACCAAACACGGCAGAAGCCATTTGAAGCAAAGTTTCAATTGTTAATGGTGGTCTTACACTAGGGCGATACTGAAAGTATCTTCCGCTCTGGAACGTGCCTCAATTATACTGCTTTTTTTAAATGAATACATTGTTAAATAACACAAATTGTTAAATAAAATTTACTTGCGAACGCCGGGTTATGAACCCGCGACTATCAGCCTACTAGTACCACGGAGGCCGTCAACCATAAAAGTATAAATAACAAAAACAACAAATAATGAGCTTTTTGTTTGAAAAAAATAAGAGGGATATTTAAAGAGTTCAATAAATATATTATCACTGGCATTTTTGCAACACAGATGTTTTTAAAAAAATGTTATTGCAATACAACAATTAAATACTTTTTTAAACAATACAAACTCCTTACATTCGAATAAATTAATCCCGTTAGAGCAACAAAATGTTGTTTAATTGTTTGTAGGTAGGTTAAAATTCACTCTTGCGGTAAATAATAATTCCAAATTGTTTTCAAAAATTCTCACACAAAGGCATTTTTTTGTTTCCGCAAAATACCCTCTCCGGTTGAACGAATGCTGATTGGAATAATTGTTAATTTATTGGACCAAATAAACTCTATTACATTGGTTAAATTCGAGGCAAATATTTTGATAAACCACATCATTTCAAATAATTTGAAACACAAATCAAAACTTAAAATTAAATCTGTTCTGATTAGGAGAGATTTAGTGCGTCCAAAATGAAATATTATCTTTTGCTTCTTTTCCTATTCGAGTCGCGGGCCCATTGATTCGCCGAGGCGCCTCCAGGCGTCCTGGAATACTTTAGCAGCCTTTAATGTAAATTTAAATTTTAATTTTAATTTTAATTTTAATTTTAATTTTAATTTTAATTTTAATTTTAATTTTAATTTTAATTTTAATTTTAATTTTAATTTTAATTTTAATTTTAATTTTAATTTTAATTTTAATTTTAATTTTAATTTTAATTTTAATTTTAATTTTAATTTTAATTTTAATTTTAATTTTAATTTTAACATTAATTTTAATTTTAATTTTAATTTTAATTTTAATTTTAATTTTAATTTTAATTTTAATTTTAATTTTAATTTTAATTTTAATTTTAATTTTAATTTTAATTTTAATTTTAATTTTAATTTTAATTTTAATTTTAATTTTTATTTTTATTTTTATTTTTATTTTAATTTTAATTTTAATTTTAATTTTAATTTTAATTTTGATTTTAATTTTAATTTTAATTTTTATTTTTATTTTTATTTTAATTAATTGTATAAATATTTTTTAGGAAAACATTACCAAAAAAACACAAATAATATAATATCTCAAGGATTCTGCAAGTCATACTGAGCTTTCATTGGTGAAACTATAGCAACATCAACTTTCTACCATTGGGTATATTTTTGTTAGCAAAGGCTAGATGAATAATAAATACAACATCAAAGAAAGAAATATTTCGTAATTAAAATATGTTGGTACGATAAACAAACATTATTTCAAATTCAGAAATAAAATTGTATTTAATGTTCGGGTGGAAAATCACCACAAAATTTTATTCACGGAAAGTTCATCGTAAAATTGAAATTGCACAGCTGGAAAATTTGTTGGCCGACAAAATGTTACAATATAAGCGTTACATGTTTTCAATGTTACGTGGGAGGCGGGTACGGGTACCGCCGTCCCGAGAACCATTTTTTTTTCCTTTTCGTAAATTATATTTGTATACAGTTTTTTACATGGTTTTCGACTATCACACTAGACACATGTCCGTTTTATTGATTGCATAACCAACACCTTTGCCATAGGCCTCCCCAAGTGATTCGCAACGTTTGGTAACTTAGCAAGGGGGCCAGGTTCATGGGTTGATATAAGTCTTGGCTGAAGATGCGTTTGCACACGGCTGCATGCCGGGCTGGATCAGGAATCATGACACTTGACCTCTTCAGCATGACTACTTCGACATATTGCCTTGCATCGCAGTGAGAGGGATGCATTCGTACGTCCGTCACTCCTGGACACACTGATCTCCAGATATCAGATGATCACAAAGATCCTACCCACCTCTCATACCATTTTCCTTCCCAAATTTTTCTCTCCTTCCTTTCGTTAAAAAGTCCCTCCATATAGTATCACCAAAGATGACATTGGAATTGAGAGAAATTATTTTCCTCGGGGCATCCTGTGTGGAGAAAGGTTAAAAAAAGGTATAAATACTTGCTTTATGACAATATTTTATAAGCCACTAGCTGAATTTAAACTGGGCTGAAGTTTTTAGAAATTTCAAATAAACAGTGACTTTTATCTCGGTTTGATAGTCAAGTGTACAAAATTTTATCAATCTCGGAATAAAACTGTGGATTTGTATATAGATATGAATGCATGTTAACCATTCTTACATGACTTATGAACGGTTTGTTCGTGCGGTCCCTTCCAGTGCTGAACGGTTCAACTCTGATATGACTAAATTTTACGTTTCCTCCCTCATACTAGAAGATCCAGGTTCACTCCTAACTCTCCACTCAACAAGTCTAAATATGATCAAGGCCTTGTTGGAATTTCAGCCCTACACGTGTGGAAACAATAATAAAATAAATAAAATAAAGAATTCGATTCATTTGATCCAATAATGCCTTTATTGGCTGATCTCGTGAAATATAATATATTTTACACCTACTCGAATTATATTAATCTAAGCCGTATGTTAAAATCAGCGGATGTGAATTGACGCACAAACAGCATTCTTCTAGTTATTTACGATGTGTTTTTCAAGTAATATTATCCGATACATTGTTGCCATATCTGGAGCCATAACGTTTGATCTTAGATACATTTTATTTAACCGTTTTTAGAAACGTTAAAAAAATATCACCTGGTCGCAAATGCCGGACATATTATTCATTAGCTTTTTTTAGAAGTGTCCGTAAGTTGTTAAAGATATATTTTTTATGAGGATACTACAATAGGTTTGAAATATTCCTGAGAGGTAAAGATGGAAATTCTCGAACATATAATTTCTTATGGGTACCGCAAATGAACCGTTTTCGAAAGCAAGTACACTATTTAAAAAAAAAAACATATTTCTTATCAATAGAATGAAAGAAATCAAATATTTCTTTAACCCCCCTCAGGCTAATTTGTTCGGTTTTACGAACAAAAAGCCATTACTCGTAGAGTCATTTCGTTCGAACAGCTCATTATGGTCTTATAGAAATTGTTGTATCTCCTTTACTGTCGTGATGAGAAATATGAACTAAATGGTATTAGAAAGAAAAAACACAGCGCTTTATATTCAAGTCACAAAGTTATAAACAGAATAATTAAATTGTATATATCTATGACAGCAAAAGTACCGACAACAATTAGAGAAAAAATTAACGACAAAAAATTGAGGTGCAGTAAAGTGTAGTAAATGCATTTTTTTTTTCAAAAAAAAAATTATTTTTAAATTCGAAAGCGAATTTTTACCCCTTTCCAAAACAGATTTTAGTTTTCGGATACGTTCAGAAATGTTCCATTAATTTGGATTTTATAGCGAAGCGGAAATACACACAAATACTCAGATTTTCTGACAGCGTCTTTAAGAAATATAACAGAGCATATAATAAGCCAGAGACCTGAGGGGATAAAAATCAATTTATGTGTTTAAATCCAGATTTTTCGGGAGGAACACTTACTTAGGGACGTTGTATTAGACATAATTTTGTTTAAAACAAGTTGACTTCAAAGTCGAATAAAGTTCCGTATTTATACAAGAACAATTTTAATCCACCGCATTCCCGATTTCTTCAGATTTATAACATGTTAACTCTTTAAGTTTTAAGATCCAAAAATAAAATATGTATATATTTTTTTAAAGATAATATCTATGCATGTGTTATGCCGAAAAGGTAATTAAATGAAATTCCGTAAGCTCCGAAAATTATTAAAAACACGTTTCGTTCTGTTATTTAATATGTTAAGAGTACGAATAAATCCACAGTATATCTTTGAATGTAACTAAAGCATTTGTCGAGATATTTTTTCTCCACTTCAAACGTGTCTTGTTTTATTAAACACATTCAAAGTTTTGGCTTAATTTTTATCGTTTTTTAGTATTAGCGCGCTCTATCTAACATTAGTATTTAAATATCTCCCTTTCAAACCATCTTTGAACGCTTACTACGGGGCCTTAAGTCATTTTCCAATAGAAGGTGTTCATTTTCAAAATTACATTATTATGTACGCTTGAAACTAATTCAAATCAAAATTGAGAGAACTGTAATTGCCAACTAATCATTTCATTTATGCTGTGACGGCTGTGATGTAAATATCTCTTTACATGTGATAGCACTACATATCATCTATTTTAGGAATATCCGTACATAATTAATGTAATGAGCTTTTCGATACTAAGACACATTAAGGTAGTACTTACCTTCATAATAATTAACATTTAAAATAAAGTTCATGTAACTTTGCCAGTGAATTAGAACTCAAGATTGCATTCGTTAATATACTTGTACAGATTACGCAATTAGTTGTTTAACCCTCGACTTTGGGAGGCTGATATGGGTACCACCACCCCAGGAACCATTTATTGGATAACCAACCCCTCTGTCATTGGTCGCCTCCAAGGAGTTCGATAAGTTTGATGTTTTAGCAGGGGTGCCCGGGTTAATGGTGTGAGGTTTGTCTAAACGGAAAAAATTGAGTATGGCTGATTTATCGCAATACATTTCCAAATTAAATATTAGTCTATTCAGAATACATCGCAACATCGTGAACAGGTGTCTTTCGATGATGAAATATTACAATATTGGAATTTTTATAAACACGTGTTCCCCAAATCCTAATAACGTATTCGTGTTTTACCGACAGTTGGTCAATTCATTCGTTGAAGGCCTGCAGTCCCGTTTTTAACAGGAATACAAATAATTTGACCAGATTTCGAATAAATTAGTTATACTTTATATCAGTAAGTTTTCTCCATAAAGATCTTTGTGGCGGATACGTCTGCAGCTTTTGCGTAGCGGGCCGGATTGAGAGAGACTGGTTGAGGGATGCCTTTTGGTCTCTCCAGCCGAACTCTCTTAACCAATCGCCTTGCACCACAATTGGAGAGATGGATTTAAACGATACCAAGATTCCTACACACCCCTCATACTTTTTCCGTCCAAAGATACTACACACAGCATCCTCTTAGATGACACAAGGCCTCATATGTGAAGCGAATGTAAAAAAAATATTTCTCGTTTATACTTCAACTGTAATACTATTGATCGCTTGAGCTTACCGCGAGAACTACAGGGTTTTCCAATAAGAGGTGTTATTTTGAATAGCCCGTTATTTCGGTAGATGTTACTTTTGATGCTGTCATTTTTTGCCATTTGACAAGTTAAAACTACGTTATTAATAAAAATGGAACGATACACGCTTAAATGATGCATTGAAATTATTAAAATTCACTTGAGTGAATCAAATACAAATCATCTTGAGTTATGAGGCCCATTTCCACCTCGGTGGCTTCGTCAACAAGCAAAATTGTCGCATCTGGGGCTCGGAAAACCCAAGAGTTATTGTTGAAAAGCCTCTTTATTTTCAACGTGTGACTGTTTGGTACGGTTAATGATCCAGCGGAGTCATTGGACCTTATTTTTTTGAAAATGAGGCTTCAGCAACAGTTACGGTGAAGAGATTGCGCTATCGAGAGATGATTAATGATTTTTTATGGCCGAAATTCGATGGTATTGATCTGGACAACGTTTACTTTCAAACCTAAACCACTTAAACCTCTTATTGGAAAACCCTGTATAGTAACCCAATAACCCATCTAGAGACTTCAATATCACTGCCATAACCTAGTTGGCTTACACGCAACCTTTGAGATACGCTGTTAAAGATAGACACTTTAAATTACTAAGTAAGTACTAAATAAGCGAATTCGTGGCACAGTATAAGGTTAAAACTCAGATCTGAAAAGCGATAGTTTTAATTCACAGATAAACAGGGGCACTTAGAATACTATTGAGATACTTAGCAGATTTACTGGTGAGATTAATTAAATTGTTAACCATACAATTGCCAAAGAATTCGTGGAATTACAAATATAACATAATTACGTTTAATTAACTGCTACTGTGAAATATTGGATTCTTGTGAGTTACATTTGAATTTGAAAATCAAAGCATTTGAAGATTAAATTGTTTCGATAAGGCAAGTTTAAAAAAAATAGTTGTCACGAAATGCCTGGCAGAAAAATCTTTATTTTTTATACAATAAAACTGTTTTGATATCTCTTGAAATATTTCTGACCGCAAATTTCTTGTGTACCAAATATAGAAAGGGGAATGGAATGGAACTCTGAGAGGATGCCTCAAGAATATTGAAAGTTCTATCTTTGGTCCTGTTGTCCTCAGTGTTCTCTCTCTCTGCCAGCACAAAAATTTCACGGCGAATTGCACGTAACCCGGAATAGAACTAGTAACCTGTGATCGGTTGCGCGGTATAAAAGGTACTGTTTTGGTACATCATGTCTCCTGGTGACAATGATAATAGGAGAGGAATGGGGGGTAGGTAGGTAGTAGGTAGTAAACTATGTAAGATAACAATCGGCTATATAATCGGCGAACAAAAACAATTCCTTTATTGTTATTAAAACGAACACAAACAAAAATATTACAAATTAATAATTACTTTTAAGCAATGCGGTTAAGTTGTTTCGCGAACCAATCATTTTTCAATAAATAAATAACACAGCTTACTCAATAAAATATTGATAATTTTTGTGAAAATTTTGCTATTGACAAAAACCTTACCGTAGAACAACAAACTTTACTTTAGAATGAAGAAAAATGTTTAAGATAAGCTCCAAGACAACAACATTCTATAATGTGAACTCTTCGATGAGTCTCCCCCGCACAGAGTTTTGGCGGCCGGGCGGAAAGAGCCGACGAATCACGAGGCTGGCCGAATAAAGCGTGGTTTTGTGCAAGCCAGCCTAAAGAAAAGTAGGCACTAAAACAGGAAGTATGTTTGTACATAAAACCAATATGAAACGCTTCCCATGTACCTGCATTATACGTACAAAATGTATTGATCCATGCTCATGTCGTAAGGCTCGGAAATTTTAAGACAAATCAAATTAGACAGGACGTAGGTAAAACTTAATTGTGTTAACTCATGTGTTACTTGATATCAATGTAATAAACAACAACCTTGATAAAGTGTTTGCGTAATACGTGTGTTCTGAAATATTAAACTCTTGCTAAAAATAAACTTTTAATTGGTTTGAAAGCAGAGAAAACTCTTTCACCATTATTTTTATGAAAAATGTTATTTTTTGTAAAAATGCTGTTAAGAAACTGACTTACTCTCATCAGGGTAAGACTGCACTCGTATCCATTGGTCATGTATAGAGACATCCATTCATAGCATTAACGATATTTTCTCGATTAAAGCGATAAATGGTGTTTTTAGCGATAATAAAAAAGATTTTTTAGTCGCTATAATCTTGTATTGACAAATCGTAGAACGAACATGACACACTCTACTGTAGAAACATGTGCTATGTTGAGTTTCAATCAATAATACAATAAACATGTTTCAAGTAATTTTGCTAATTTATTTGTTTTTCCCCTCTTGCCGACTCCCATTCCTTGACGTTATCCTATTTAGCTATAAACGCTATGAAAACGCAAAATTAAATCTATAAAAGCTATTTTTTCAATAATTAATGTTACATTTCTTAAAAATTAAAGCCATGAATGGATGTCTCTAGTCATATAAGTCTAGAAAGTTTTTGCGGCGTTTTTTTTACTCCATGTTTCTTTTATCTTCCCCTGATTTGGCTTTTCTTTTGCAAAACTTGGCCCCTTTATCGACAACTTATTTGGAATTGGTGAACATATTATGCATAATTTGATAGGTAGTTCTCCATAACTATGTAAGTACTCGCATACTGCTTGCTAACCCCGTATGCATGGACATCAAAGGATCTATGGTCGTTAAAAAAATAGAGTCTAGACGTGTGCGGTAAAGGAGATAACCATATGTTTCCTTATAATGCCGTTGGGAAAGTGGAGGGGTCCCCTCCAAAGGTAATTCTCCATACGTTTGTACCAAACAACTACTGCTAGGTGCGTACCACGATCTGCTATGCACATCACATCGCAGAACAAACGTACTGGATCAGCACAGCATGACACGGGTATGGTACTACTGAACAACATGTCTCTTGATATCTTCAACCTAAACTTAGGAAGCTTCAAGAGACGTGCGATTAATGTATCCTCATTGATGACACACGAATCAAATTGGCCTTTTCCTTTTCAAAAGTTATGTGTCTCAAATGCAACACTACTAGTACTAAGAAGAAACAGCAGTCATAGTCAAAAACATATTCGCACGATGCATACTATTCATCTCTCAGTCGTTTTGACTTAGGGGAGACTTAGTTGGACGTTTTTCGCCCAAGTGACATTTAAAATACACATAAAATTTTTATCGTGAATTTTTTAGCAAACCAAGCCAGAGTGCCAGGATGATCAAATATCATATTTTTTGACTTCAAACATTGGATGTTTTAAAATACCTAAACAGGTAACAGTTATTTACATATGAAATAAAAGTGATGATAATCACTGTAGTATAAGCTTTGTCTCTGTTAGTAACTAACTTTGGCCCTCAAAGCTTCAAGTAACAAACGAGACAAAACCTATAAGCTAATGACTCTCACAGCTAATGACGCTTTTGTCGAATTTCATACAAAATCAAAGCTAAACGCACCCTTTTGTAAATGGAGCACCTGATTTTGTCATTTTAAAATAGTGAAGTATAATAAATTGTTCACTATTACAGTATAAACTGAAAGTGTTATGTACTATTGTTATGTATTATTGTTTTCTACTATTGTTACGTACTATTGTTATGTACTCTTGTTGTGTACTATTGTTATGTACTGTTATTATGTACTATTGTTATGTTGTTTAAAACTATTATTGATATGCATGTTCTTTTTATCGACGTCGGAGAAGCAAAAGGTCGTAAGCGACAATTTAGTCAAAAATGAGTTAAATATCATGTTTTGATCAGACAAAAATTGTAACCTAAACTGTGTGATTAATTCATTATTGAGTAAATTGTCGCTTACGCCTTTTTGTCTCTCCTTTGTCGATATAGCTTATATTTAGTTATTATATTTTTATAAAATATATGAATTCTCACAAATAACATTATCGTGTTAACGGTCAGGTCATCACGTAAAGAGCCACGCGGAGTCTTGCAAGAGAAATGTTTAGGTAAAGGGAGGAATCTGATGCGATCAGTGAGTCAATTTAGTCCGGTAGAAAGAATTGGACACACTCAAGGCATTGCCATTTGAGGGTGGACTATGATTACCAGAAGACTTTTTTGAGGCTAAGTTATGAGCGTTCAAAATTACGATGAAGACTGGTTAGAAAGGGAGATATTACGTAAATGCGAATGATAGAGAGAGCGCGCTAATTAAAAAAATACAATTTAATTGAATAGGCGTGAGCGATTGTTATGAATAAATTTGATAAAACATGGATTTTTTGAAATAAAAATTCAAATATTGACATCTGAGTTAAGTAGCATTTAAAGAAACGCTGTGAATTTTTTATACCTATAGCAAGCTAAATAATAGTACAAGACGTGTTTTTGATAATTTTCGGAGCATACTTTGCAATTTTTTTCGAACAAAGAAAATTATTATCTTAACAAATAACATTTATCTGGAACTCAAAAACTTAAGGTGTTGAAGGGAATTATGTTATACATAAATCAGTAGAAATTAGAAATATGGGGTCTTAGTGTATTATTTCGTAGTATTTGCTATTAAAGATCTGGCTACTTAAAAAATGATAATATGAGATGGCAATGAATTAAATAATTAAAATATTTTTTACTAAAGATAAACTTATGTTTACAAGTCGAGGTTTTTATGCAAAGCACAAATGATAACAAATTTTTGACGGAATTTATTTTTTTCGTAAGATTTTCAGTTTATATTTGTGTTTCAGGCTAATAATTATTTCTTATAGTAATTTGTTAAGTAATTAACACACATATTCACTTCACAGTTCCTCACGCTTGTCACATTAGGAGCATTAAATTTTTGAAAATTACTAGAACCGCAACAGAAGCGCGGTTAGTAATGGTGCTGCACTATCCGAGATAGGGGATCTGTCTAGACTGGATATCTCATAGTTCTTCAGATAAACGATCTGACACATCCTCCGCGCTACTTGTGAGTAAAGGTAAATACGAACATTTATTTGCCATATACATATATTTTTTAGAATAATTACGTTTTTTTTTTTTGAAACGTAATTTTGTTTCGGTAACATTTAAATTTAAATTTGTTTTCTAACTGGTATTTCCTGTGTTGAGGAATTCGTTTAACATAATATGTTTTGTGTAGGTGTATCCAAAAATTTCGTGGATGTTAAGTTATTTTCATTACGGAAATAATTGTCAAAAATTTTCATCACCGCCCGTATTTCCATTGTTTGCTAGTAAAAATAGAACGCAAATATTTAAAACATAGCCATAAGAAAACATTAGAAGTAGTATCAACAAATTAGACTATTTTTTTTCTCTCTTATTTAATAAAATTGTAAGTAAGTGCTAAAATATCTACCAATTGCATTATTGTAATGTAAGCCTTATATTTTGAATAACGTTTTTTATTTCAAAAAAGGAATTTTATGATTTATCCCAAAAAACGTTGCTACCTCAGTGACAATTCTTTTTTCAAACTTTCTACGGGCAGATAGCTACCAAAACATTGAAAAAAATGCGAATAAGAAAGTCAAAAAACGATTTCACATTTGAAAAGGAATCTTCACTAAACCATTAAAAAATCCACAATCTGAAACGGAAATGGAACGTACAAACAAATTTACAGACAAAATGCAAAACGGTCAGGTAGGTACCATAATATTGGAAAAGACAGTTCTAATAAACACGACGATTTCACATTTGAAAAATAATCTTTACAGAATCATGAAAACATCCACCATTTTGAAACGGAAATGGAACGTACAAACAAATTTACAGACAAATGCAAAACGGTCAGGTCGGTACCATAATATTGCAAAATAAATTCCAAAAAAACACGACTATTTTACATTTGAAAAATAATCTTCACAGAACCATTAAAAAGTCCACCATCTTGAAACGGAAATGGAACGTACAACCAAATTTACAGACAAACTAAATGCAAAACGGTCGGGTTAAAACATGTAATACTCACTAGATGGGGAAGAGAATGATTGGGAAATATCTATCTCGATAAAGAACTAAATCAATCCAAAGGTTAAATATCCTAAATCTTAACCTTTGTCCCTTTGTTCACTCGAGTCTTGTGGGTAACTGAGAATATGAGTTTGGCCTGTTAGAGCGAATAGCCTTTTTAGACATTAGGGGTAATTGGAGCGTTACTCGCCCGGCCGAATAGGTCGTGGCCCGGGAATTCCTAAGTTGCACATATAAGGGGGGAGATTTATGCGACTTCTGAAGTTATTTCTTTCGGGTTAACCGGGATTTACACTCCTTAGTTTTCCGATAGCCAAACTTGGCGTTACAATTTACAATACATGTTAGTTATAAAATTGTTTACTTCAAACTATTAATTCGTACGGAATACTATGTATGTTTGATAGAAAACGTTATAAATATTTCGAACGAATTCATCGGCTGACGCAATTCAATGGCAACCATTGTTTCTTTCTGAATGTCTGGGAACACATTTATAATTTTTTTTCTTATATCAGTTTATATTTTTTTTTATTCTATCAATTCATATGTGGTAAAGAAATCGATATTTTATTAAATGTGGTCATAATAATATATTGGGGTTCATGCGGGCTCTGAGGATGGGAAGGAGGTTGGAGTTTAATAGACCGTTATACAGGGCAACCTGATAAGCCAATGTTGGAATTTAGGATGTATAGGAATTAAGGATTTTATTGAGCTTTGTTTTTTCCTTCTTATTATTTTCTTCTTCTTGCCTATTCTTGGCTCTTCACGAATCTTATTGGTCCTTTTTGTCTCTTCTTGGCTCTTCCTGACTCGTCTTGGATCGTCTTGGCTCGCCTTAACTCTTCTTGCATATTCTTGCTCTTCTTGGCTCGTCAAGAATCATGTGCTGGTTCTTTTTGTCACTTTTTGGCTCTTTCTGACACGTCTTGGATCGCATTGGCTCGCCTTAACTCTTCTTGCATCTTTTCGCTCTTCTTGGCTCGTCATGGTTCTCGCTGGTTCTTCTTCTCTTTTCTTGGCTCTTTCTGACTCGTCTTGGATCGTCTTGGCTCGCCTCAAATCTTCTTACATCTTCTCGCTCTTCTTGTCTCGTCATGGTTCTTACTGGTTCTTCTTGTCTCTTCTTGTTTCTTCTTGTCTCTTCTTAGTTTTTCTTGAATCTTCTTTCTCTATTTTCTAATGTATGAAAATAATAATCGAGTATAGCAAATATTTTTGGTATGGGCTTCGATAAAGTTTTATAAAGGGGATGAGTACGAGCGGCCTTGAGTTTATTTTTTCAGGAAAACTTCGCTACTAAATCAGCTAAATATTATGAATATAATAAATAAAAGCTTCTTGTAAAATGCCCACAACGCTTTTAATGGATTTTGTAACTCCCCAATTCATCATCCTACATCTCTTCACTTTTTGGACTTACTCGTGAATCGTTTATCCAATATCTTGATGTTAATTATTAAATGTAATATAAATATTATAGCGTTTACATTTTTTGTAAGTTGTTAGGTGTTTTTGTCTGTGACCAGCAATGGCTGCAGTACTAAATACAAATGTTCAATTTGACGCTTTAGCGACAAAAAATATGAACATGCCCTGAACACATGTAGGTGTAGTTTAGTCCACAAATTCCAGAGCTAAATAATAACGATAAGTCTCCCCAACTCCCGGTGAAAACATATAATTACTGTGCGTCTGTTTGTCCGCACGTGTTGGCTTAGGCGAGCGCAGGGTGTTAGTCCAACATCTGACAATTTCCTGCCATTAATGGCTCAATTCCTCATTATTACACCAAACGTAATATTTACATGGATGAAGACATCAAATTAATAGAAAAATCGATCAGGGGACCGGTCATGGCGTGCTTTAATCGAGACAAATGACAAAGCGTGAATAATTTATTATTATATAAGCGGATTGAATTGTGGATAAATGAATTGAATGCTTTTAATGGTTTGATGGCTGCTAACCAAGACTTGATTTATTTGTATTTTATCAAATTAAAGTAGGTAAATATAAATGGAATGCCACAACTTTCAATTTTTACAAACAGAAACCTTAAAAATTCAAGTCATGCCATGAAGTTTTGACCAAGATTTTTAATACTAATAATACACTTTAATAATTCATTCCATGTATGGTATAATTTTCCTTGGCTAAGGCGAATGTGCTATAAAATCATGCACAACTCTATAAATCAATGATGTGAATAAAAGACGATGTTAGGTACCCAAGAAAAAATATAATTCTCAATTGAATTAAATTCCTGGGTTTGGTCAAATCAGAGTCTAAATAAAAACATTTAAATTAAACTGGAGTCAAGAATGTGTGCCAAGAGATGTGCGTTGTTCTATCAATTATTTCACGATCAAGTCAAGAATCACAATACTAGGAGAGTTTTTTTTATTATTATATTAATTCCACACAGGAGGCCCTTAGGAAAATAATTTTCCTCAGTGCGAATGCTATCTTTGAGAGTTGGTCTATGGAAGGTCTTTTAATAATAATAATTAGAGTTTATTCCAGAATATATGCAGTGGTAGTACAATGCAATACATTCAACATTTTAAAATAACAGGCAAATAATAAGAATATATAGATAGGCACCAAAAATGCGGAATATAAATAAAAAATGAAAATGAAAAATGTGTGCAAGCAGTTGTTTGTGGAGGATATTTGAATATCTCCCGTCTCCAGAGGGTAATCAGAGGGGAGTCCATCCATGCAACCATGGAAGTGATGACAGTATTATTTGATGGGCGTAGTCTGGGCCATAAGCTTCCCATGTAGTGGCGGAGAAGCGCTCTTAAAGAGTGCACTCGTTCCTTTAGGAACATTTCTTTAATTATTGGAAGAAGCAACTTTTAGCTTATGCCATTGGGATGCAGTATAATCTACAACCCACAGTTCTGAAGTGTACAGCGAAGTGCGTTGAATAGTATCCTTTTGCCGTTTGTACTGCAAATGTGAAAACGCTTTGACAGCATACCTGCTCTAACGGATATCGCTCTTCTTTGTCTTTCCATATCCTCGATGTCTTTGAGGTAGTCTGTGTCAGGTAATATGTCCCATGTATTTGACTTATAGAGGAAAGGATGAACAGGAAGTTCTGAGAAAGACATGGGTATGAGGAGTGGGTGGGAATCTGTAGGTCAGTTTGTCCAGGAGTAACGGGTGAACACGGTCACCCCTGCTAAATCACCAAACGTATCGAACCACTTGACGTGGTCTATGGCAGACAATAACCTACGGCGTGATAGTTAGCTGTTGAATATGTGTTTTTAAATTCTTGGCTACGAAAGAAAGTGCATTGTATTCTAATTATTCAAACGGTAACAAATATACTTTTAAAATGTTTATTTCACCTCCTTTCGATACCAGGTTTGTCTTAATTGTTTTATAATGACGTCGTATCATGGCTTAGCCTATTTCAGCATATCGCTCGCCATAAAAAACCAAGAGGAAATATTTTAAGGAATTACATAAAATATTGATTCAGTTTCTTGAAAATAATAAGAAGTGAATAAAAAACGTCTATGTATAAAATATTTAAAAAAAAAATGTGTTTCTACGAATAAAATTATAAATTTCCCAATTGTTAAAAATAATGATATCTAACATAATATTATAGGTACTCGCGATGGGATTATTTCTACATTGTGCTTTAAGCTTCGTATACAAGAGATTACCATTACGTGTAGACGCAGTTATTAAATATTGTGAGACAGATTCATCAAAGTCAGTCAGCGTGTAATATGATTAATGTGTGAACCTGGTAAAGGGAAGTGTAAGAAGGGAAAGAATGCAATGAAAGCAAGCAAAGATCATGTCGTTATGGAAATAACGAAGGCTTCTGTCCTCTCTGATTACTTAAATGAAGACAGATGAAGAAAAAAATGTTTTGAGTTATTACTAAGTCATTGGTTTAAGATCTGATGCCCCATGAGAATTATCATATTACTATGCATTTTGCATAATAATAAATTGTAAGATTTCCAAAGCACGACAAATCGTATCTAACTGAAAGCAAATCACGAAGACTAATGATGGTTTGTTTCACAGAATTTGAACATTCAAGGATAATATTCAAGTTCTGTGAAAGTCCTATTCAAGTTCTGTTACTATCCAAGTACCATCAAACAACATGTGTATGATGAAATAATAATAGAACTTAAAAAGAGCTTTTACAGAAAAAAAAATCCACAGAAAAACAAAATTTAACTGTCAGTCCAATTCTTAGTATGTTCCCCATTACTTCACTTATCCCATGTTCCCCTCCCCCACCTCTCTCCCACAACTGACGCTCTGTCTCACTCTAGTATACTGTCTCTTTCTTCTTTTTTGATAACATGTGTATATATATGTTTACTTCTGTATTTAATAGCATAACTTTGATGACTTTCCCGATGATAGTACGGTTACCGAAACCGGTAGACAATAAAATTTATCAATAAGGTGAGTATTTTCATATCATTTATTGAAAATATATTTGATGCGAAAATAAATAGAAGATCTGTTAACGGCAATGTAGACCTTACGTCCAAAAAAGTTTGTTACTAGATTTCTCTTAATCAAAACCAATTTTTTTACTTATTTATAAATCATGTATTTTACGTAAAATTGTAAATATTTCTAATAAAAAAATATACAATACAATTTTTTTAAATTTTTTTATTATATTAAAAAAATGCTAATAAGAAAGTCGAAATAAATTTGAAAAAATAATCTTTTCTGAACCGTAGTCAAAGTAAGGTTTGTTTGAATAAAAAATTGGATGCACCAGTTTTTGAAAACGTCACCGGAAAGCAAACAAATTTACAGCCAGACGAAATTCAAAATGGTCGAGTTAAAACTTTGCTCCACTCTGTGAATAGCAAATGGGAATTACTAATTTATTAATAAACTAACTAACTAACTAACTAACCATCACGCCGTTTCCCCGCAGGGGTAGGCAGAGAGGACGGACCGCCAAACAACTCGGTCTTGGCACACACTCCTTGCCTCATTCACATTCATACATCGTCTCATACATACTCTTCTATTGTTCTGACTCTTGACATGGCCCGATTCAAGTATCTGATTCACTTGGTCATGCCATGTCTTCCTCGGGCGTCCCCGACTTCTGCTACCGTTCACATTTGCATCGTATATTCTCCTTACACTCCTTTCTTCGCTCATTCGCTCTACATGCCCAAACCATCAAAGCGTCCCTTTCTTGATAATCTTAATTTTAATTTTTTTTTAATCTTTTCAAATTATTTATAATACTGTTAAAACGGGATTGCAGGCCTTAACGAATGAATTAACAGGTTTCCTGATAAACTTTTAGCAAATTACGAATATATTATCACGATCTTGGATCACAAGTGTTTATGAATCATTAGCATGTTCATAAATCATCTCATATGTAGGCATTATTATGTTACATCAATTGAATGAGTTACCGATGAAATCAGGGAAAACCTTTTTATGCTGAGACATAAAATAAGCAGTAAAACCTTTTATTTCAAGGATGACGTCCTTGGTAGTGAGGTAAAATTCATTGCTATGGGAACTGAGAGGCTACGTTTTCACATTAAATAAAATAATAAAGGAACAAATATAAAGATTGAACTTAAGAATTATATAATATCATGGCTAAGATTATCGGTGACATTCATTTTTGACAGACCACTTTTACGCTTGAAATTGAGCGTTTCTAGACACCGTTTGCCAAGCGATTTTTATGAATATTACCATGTTCACGGTAATATAAGGCTTACTAAATATATACACATTTTTGACTTGTGGCTTCCTCTTAACTACAGTTATTTTAAGTCCCTGTTTATATCTAAGGTGGTTGTTTAAACGTGCTTCTAGAGAATAAACCCACTTAAAAATATGTTATAGTGTATGTATTTGAAGAATTAATCAATAAATAATAATAAAATGTCATGTATGCAAAAATATGACTGCGTATAATTAAATCAGTGTCTGTAACCTAACCATGCAATCATATCGCTGGTTCATACATAAATCATGTGATACTGTGTTATAATAATAAAACCTCCTAATATAATAAACCATGCTATTGATCTCAGCGCTCTATTTTATACTGGAATCAAAACAATATTCCCGGCCAAAATTTGAATAAAAAACTTAGAGGATGATGCCCAACGATTTACACTTTTAAGCAAAGGGTTTTTAATCAATGATGATAAGTAAATGAACAAAGAAGGCGGAATAAGTTTTGTTAGAAATTTCCTCAACGGCATTGATGAAGAAATTTTAACTTGAAGTGTGATGAATTAAAATATACAATACCATATTTAGTTCTTGAATTTTCTTGAATTTTACGAGAATCATGTATAATTTTATAATTCTGTTTAAGAGTGTACGTAGTATTACGCATATAGTCTTATCTCAAGCCATTTGATCTACTTTTAATAAAGACATAAAATTCAGTTTTTGTCCATAGAGTGGTACATAGATTATGTCATTTATGAATACAGTTGTTAATATCTAATTTCTTTAAATTCCAGCAAACTTTAAGGCCAAGTAAAAGTAGTAAGTCTTAATCAGTTTAGATAGAAACGATAGTTCTAAATTATGTTGAAAGTGTGAAATAAACTGGATTTTTATCACTTAGTCTTACTGAAGAAGCCCATTACTGAAACAAAAATACGAGGCCAATTTTAAGCAGAGTATGAATTAATATTAAGAGTCGATTAATATGCCACGTCTGAGAGCAACAGCATAACACCGAAATTCTTACGGAGAGAGAGAGAACGACTTAATGTTCAATTCATTACTTTATATCTATCTGTATCTATTTAACCATCTTACTCGCTGAAGGGGTAGACAGAGAAGATGCAAATTTTTTTTTCACATCACTTCTTGCTTTACACACAGATTAGTCTCACGCAACTGCTTCGTGGATGGTTTGAAAACTCGTCAATAATGGAGAGCATTCATTTCAATGTTCCTGATGATTATCTCCCGAGAGAGCATAGACTGTTTTATATGCACGGAGGGATCGCGCCAATATTAAAAAAAACGAAAACAATTGGACGAAAACGGTGAAAATATTTATCAAAACACGACTCGTTTGAAATAGAGCAAACATCTCTCGACAAAACGGTACTAAATTACTTTAATTTAAAGATACACTGTGTTTTTTTCATATCTATAACATATTAAATAACAGAACAAAACGTGTTTTAACACAGACATAGGAATTAATAGACGAGAAGATAATGGCGAGGGGTAAAATCAACTGTTGAAGAACGAAGGGGGTTAAGCTGACTGTGATTCGTCAATAAATCAATCTGACAGTAAATAGGCATCTCGCCTTATAATATCACCATTTAGTTCTTAAAAGTAAAATCTGCTTTTGAATGAATAGACATTTTTACATGGGAGCGCAAATTACTCGCCACGTTATGCACTAATTTGCGAAGTCCAAATTCGGCAAAGTAAATTTCTTCTGTTTGCAGAGTCGTAGTTAGTTTCAGAGTATTTAGTTAAGACACTTTTACAAATGTTTCATAATTTACTTACCCCAGTAAACAACGATGAGCACACTTGAGAATCGCTACATTGTGATGTGATAGTATATGTTTCTAAAACTGATCCATATAATACGGTGTGAATAAGCTTAAAATAAAGTAAAATAATGCTTACTTATGGAATGTAATACGACAATTGGGTTTATTCTCTTTTTCACATCTATTTTTACAAGTTTTCATATCACAAGTCAACATTTTGCCGTGTTATTTCGTAAAATGAACCGATGATGCCTCGACCATAGTTCGCACAAGAATGATGACGTCACGTTTTCAAATTTCACTTGAGGCCATACGCGAGCCCAGCCGGCTCCAATGGAACCGGTATGGGGAGTGGGGATAATACGCTTTTAATCACTTAGGGCAGGTCTACTAATATTCATATGTCTATGTGTTTTAATCATTTTCGGAGCTTATTTTGCGATTTTTTCTATCGAGAGAATTTCATATAATTAACAATTCGGAATAACAAATGAATAAATAAATCGGTAGATATTGGTTATGCGGTGGCTTAAAATATGTACCTATGTGTCACGAATCTTCTACAAATCTTTCGCCTTCGGGTCAAGATGCAAAATATTTGGGGAAAATATCAATTTATGGTTATTTTATTCATGTCGCTAGGCCGGTCATATGAGAGAGAATATTTATTTATTATCTTGTCTCTAGCCCTCTGTCCAGCTGCGAAACAAGTTCTGGTCACGTGGTCCGGTTTAAAAAATAATATTGTCATGTTTTTTGTTCTTAGAAAAATACCAGTCTCGCCACCCACGTAAATTTTTGTATCTCGGGTATGTTTGACAAGGTTCAACTGTGTTGACATCTAGCAAGATACAATAACACGTATCTAAGTAAATACCAACATCAAGTGTCAACTTCAACTTGGTTTTCTTTGTATTCATGTATTCAAATCAGCTCATTAGATTTCTCTATTTCTAGTGCTTAACTTTAACGATTTTTATAAGCCAATTAATAATGGAAGGCTTTGTTATAAAATCCCATTAAAAAAACATTTTTTTTGTTGAGGAATTTATTTATGCATTTCAACAAGGATGTAAGTTGAGAGATACAACCCAACACACTTATTAAAGACCAATATTTCGAATGAATCACACTGTGCATTAAATGTTTTTTTTTTCAAAACGAACAGACTGATTGATATTTTCTCTTGTTATTTTCTATGTATAGTATGAAAATAGGAATGGTTTTATGGAATGAAATTTCTATTTTTTTACTGTAAATTAATGATTATTCTGTTGTTATTAATGTTGAGAAGTAAGAGCTTTATAGATGCACGCACAGATGGCAGTGCATAGAGCTTGCGTGGAAGTCTGCAAGATGGAGCCAGTGGCCAGTAGTCGCCAGGGCCAGTAGAAAGGCTCTCAGAGAAACTTACTTTTTCAGATTCCAATTAGCCAGCTTCTAGTTAGGTCGACTATCGAGTCACCATTATTATACGCGGAGTATTAATAAATCCCTGATTAATCTAAAGGAACCAATTATTTATAAACTCCTTCCACGACGATTTGGAGACCTGTTTGTACGAACACAACAAATACAAACGTATAAATAATTCCTGAGCGGTGGATACTTTCAGTATTGCCCTGGAGACCGTAGTGGGCAGTAAGGTGATTTGCAATCTTCCTTTCCATCGCTTAACTCTTCACTCCCTTCAGAATCTCAACATACCCACTGATAGTTAGGACTCTTGCGCGATATTTACAAACTTATTTACTCCTCAGAAGATTAAGCATTGATTCTAATCTTCCCGCCCCTGAAGGTACGGATCTTGTTATTATATATATTAGTCCAGTCAAGATGTACATCCGTGCTTGCAAAAGGTCCAGTCATTCTGAATTTTTTATATGTTGTTAGGACCTAAACCAGTATTAAAAAAAAAAATTTGCAACTTCGAAAGTGCTGTGCGAGCGGCGGTGGACCTAAAAAACCCGGAAATTTTCGGATTTTTTTCAGTTTTTGCTCAATATCTCAGTAAAGGAAGGGTCTGACCGGTGTATTTGGTATACATACTTTTGAAGTAGACTAAATTTTCTATAATTTGAGACCAAAATAAGCTATATAAAGCTATTGGTTTTCAAGATACAGTTCTTCAAAAATAGGCAATTTTTTCCAAAAAGTGAAATTTTTTTGAAATGGTCACTTATTTCGTAAAATAATTTCTAAAATACGCATCTCACGTCAAATATTGTATAAAATAAAGTTGTTGTAAATTTAATATGCTTTTATTTGAGACTAAATTGATATCTGTAGACTAAACGGTTCTCTCAAAAATGGCAGATAACCAAAAACAGTCATAAGTGGGTTTTGGGTGAAATGCAAATAAACTGTTCTCGCGTCTTTTTATGGTTTTATTGTGCTGTGAAGTAAATCCATTAATCATCGTGGGCTTATCCTAGGGTTATAATATAATTACGACTATTTCAAATTTCAAGTACCCATTAGTACCTATACCCATGGGTACCCATATGAATGGGCACGCATATTCACGAGCTGTTCGAGCTCACATTTTGGCAAACCTCACACTGGCCAGCATTGTTTTTTATGAGGTTGACATAACTCCTGAGGAGCGAGACGAGACTGAAAAATTGCTGCAAGACACTGAAAGGTCTCTCACTATATCAGTAGAAGAAATTGATACCTACCAAATACTAAAGGCAAAATTTAAAAGTGCCTTGGAGAAAATTAAAGCGAATGGTCCAACATCACAGTTGTGGGCTTTTGTATGACCCTTTTGATAAAACTATTCATCCAGGCAGAGCGTGCTGGTGATTGGAACCTTCATTTGTACACTGTCCACAAGATGCTCCCTTTTTTCCACGCAGCTGGACATTTTTTGTATGCTAAGAGCGCGCACCTCTATCTTCAGGATATGATGGCTCTATAAGATCGGATGGATAAAAGTGAAAACGACATGTTCACAAAAGGATCCTTCACCATTTGCCAGTCTGACAAGTTTTGGTCTGGGTTGTGGTCAGACCTAACAATTGAGAAGAAGCTGATGCGATCCATGAAAACCTACGGTGTGTTGACCCAAGGAAGAGGAATCTCCGAAAGTGTTCTGGCAAGGTGGACAACAGGAATGGTGTTTATGTTGAACATTTGTGAAGAACTGGAAAGTTTTTGCAGCTTATCATGTCATACTGGAGAGCAGCATGTAGACATGAGACCTTCTCGAATCATCCGAGATAATAGTGATGTGGAAAAACCATAAAACTGGTTTGCTCTCCACCCTCCATTTCCCAAAACTGACAGTTTAATTTCTATCAGTAGTGGTTTACTGGCCGGTCCTGAAATTAATTGCCACACAGCCCAGAGAGTTGGAACGGAAGGAGTAATGAAAATTGTTTTTTTTTTTTTTTACAGTGAATACCTCACAAGAGTCCCAACTGCTCCCGTCTGGAGCCAGTGAGACTATGGCATCCCCAATTGGGGGATGTTGTGAGGCTGAAGGTAAGTGGGGAAGGGAAAGAGGAAGGTGGGGAAGTACCTGGCTATTCAGATCTAGTCACTAAACACGGCTAAAGCCATTTGGAGCAACGTTTCAATTCTGAATGGTGGTCTTACACCAGGGCGATACTGGTAGTATCTTCCACTCTGGAACGTGCCGCAAATATACTAAAACTTGTGGGGAAAATGTACGACAAGGTAGTAATAAAACGGAAAAATAAAGTTACCACGCTGGCATCGATCACCTCAACCGTTAAACTGCCGGACAAAAACAGAAGAGTGGCTGTGGATCCGCTCACAATTTTTCAGCGAGTGTGTATTGCAAAGAAATCTGAACAGGATTTACAGGATGACTTCAAGTATGAGTTGACCCCGTTCCCGATGTCTCTGTTCAATGAACAAGGGATGCGCAAGGGCACAAAATCTACTCTGTGCTCTGCCTTCACTCCTTTTTCCAGCCACACGCCGATAGATGCCAGCACTCACGTCATTTTGGATGTTGGCTACCTCTTGCACAAGGTCGTGTGGCAGCGAAAAAGAACGGTTCGAGCACTTTTGGCGCGTTATACCACCTACGTCCGAAACCACTTTGGGAAGAACGTCTCCATCGTTTTTGACGGCTACCCCGAAGATGCTACCAAAAAAAACACCAAAACAGCGGAACGACTCCGGCGCTACCCAGCTCATTCCAGCTACGAATTGAATTTTGATGAATCCACAGTAATTCGAATTGCTCAAGAGCATGTTTTGGGCAATGAAAACAATAAGAGACTCCTTATAACTCTTCTCTGTGACGCCTTTCAGAAGGAGGGAGTAGAAGTGGCTGTTGCCGAAGAAGATGCTGATCGAGAGATCGTCATGATGGCGTTATCAAAAAGAGCAGATGCCGATCGGGTCGTCATAGTGGGAGAAGATGTCGAACTGCTCGTTCTTCTCAAAGGTTAAGGCGCTGAAGAGACAAACGTCTATCTTCAGAAGAGCACGAAGGGTGAAGCTGGTTGCTGTCACTATTCTACGACCTCCTACAACAACCAGGACTCCCGACAATTACCAGGAACGGTAATATTTACCCACGCGTTTGCCGGGTGCGATACCACCTCAGCACCGTTTGGCCAAGGAAAGACCAAAATCAGCACACTTCTGAGCAAAAGTGAACCACTAGTTGACCAAGTGGAGGTCTTCCTTCGGCCAGACTCTACCCCACAAGCCGTGAGTGAAGCAGGCATCAAGTGCTTCGTGGCTCTATATGGGGGTGATTTCCTAATGTATAAGACGTTTGTCACTTCAACAAACATAAACCTCGCCCGTTTGCCACCGACGGAAGATGCTGCAGGCCACCATGCAGCAAGGTGCTACCTCCAAGTGCAGAAGTGGCGGGGAGTCAACTTGAATCCCACTGAATGGGGGTGGAAGCTGTCTTCTCAAGGACTCACCCCCATCCCCACCACGATGGATCTCGCACCTCCTGCCCTTTTGCGAAAAATTTCGTGTAAATGCAATAAAGGATGCTCTGCGAGCTGCTCGTGTAGAAAGGCTGGGCTCCACTGCTCAGTCCTCCGTCAGTCATGCGGTGGCAAATTTTGCATTAACGTCCCGGATGTGGAGCTGAAATGCTCGGACGATGAAGATGACCCGACTACAGACTGGGCGCCTCTTCCAGCTAAGATAAAAAGAAAGACATGATTTGGCAACCAAGACACAATACCTACATGATTTACATTAGTTTTATTTTTTGTGTACATGTAATTTGTCCTTATTGTAGGTACCATGATGTTTGTACAAGCATTTTGGTATGTAGGTATATAAAACAATGTTTGAAGATGACGTAATTCCCGATAGATGTAATATCTTTTCTTTTTTTCATCAAAAATCTGTTAACTGTTTGATAAATAAAACCATAAAAAGACGTGAGAACAGTTTATTTGCATTTCACCCAAAATCCACTTATGACTGTTTTTGGTTATCTGCCATTTTTGAAGAAACTGTTAAGTCTACAGATATTAATCTAGTTTCAAATGAAAGCTAATTAAATTTACAACAACTTTATTTCTCATAATATTTGACGTGGGATGCGTATTTTAGAAGTTATTTTACAAAATAAGTTACCATTTCGAAAAAATTTCTCTTTTTGGAAAAAATTGCCTATTTTTGAAGAACTGTATCTTGAAAACTAATGGCTGTGTATGGCTTGTTTTGGTGTCAAATTATAGCAAATTTAGTCTACTTTTAAAAAATGAACAACAATTACACCGATCAGACCCTTCCTTCACTGAGATATTGAGCAAAAACTGAAAAAAATCCGAAAATTTCCTGGTTTTTTAGGTCCACCGCCGCTCGCACAGCACTTTCGAAGTTGCAAAATTTTTTTTTTAATACTGGTTTAGGTCCTAACAACATATAAAAAATTCAGAATGACTGGACCTTTTGCAAGCACAACCCCCTTTTCATGTTTAATTTGACTGGACTAATATCTAGATTCAAAGATGTGTGCGATAATTTTTTTTTCATTTCAATATGTTTTTCAATTTCGCTCTTCGTTAGTACCCACCATGCATCTAAGACATTTCATATCAATCAAATTCTTTATCATACTATTAAATCAATGATTGATCACAGACATGTTGGCATGTTTCGGCAGAATGGCTGCGTACTTAGTGTTGACTTTTAATAAAATACGCGAGATATTTTTCTTGTCAAGTCAACAGAAGTAGGGTTGTCAAAATTAAAAACTGTCCCCCCATCTTTCGAAATATGGCGGGAAACCACTGAATAAATAATCCCTAAAAGTGTGATACGGATTTGAAAGAAATCGGTTGTCAGCAATTTACAAAAGCCTTTTCGTATGCCTTTGGGACTAGCACAGTGAAATTGATAACTGTAAAATATCAGATCGACAGGCGTAACTACTGATGATTTTAAACAGATTTCCCGAGCACGGTCGCGCTGTTGATATCCAGACCGATATTGATAACGCATTAAATAAGAAATGGATGTACGCTAACAGTACTATATAAACATCTATTAAAAATATTAATAAATAGACAACGTTGAATTGAAATACAAGCCTAAATATGCATTGGGCAGTCAAAATAAAAGTTAAAAATTAAAGTTACAAATCAATGAACACCATTTTGTATTTATAGTTGTAATGTGTAAACTTTCCTAAATAAAGATATAAAAAAAAAAAAAAAAAATTACTTTTTGACATTAAAAATTTAGTTAATTAGTTAATGAGGTATGTAGTCGCAACTTGTAATGTGAACAAATTTCGTTACTCAAGGTCCGAACCTATGTAATGTAGCGTCATTGGCCCGAACGGATTCAACTCGCCGCGTATACAACGTCTTTCAATTCTAAGAGCTTCGTTAATTCTACTCCGGTCGTTAATAAGCCGGTAATTTAGTGCCAGATGTGTATACTGATAGCTAACTGAAGCTTATCTGTTGCCATGGAGGCCGCGCTAATTTTTTTCTATCAATTTCACGAGAAGTGAGCAAACATTGTGCTTACTTTGGGCATAAGAACACGCCCACATTACACTTCTATCGGTTTATCTCTTCAGTGCCGTACACTTATCCTTTCAACCCAATATAAATTAAGTAAATTTAAAAAATACATATACATCATAGACATATGAATATTAGTAGACCTGCCCTAAGTGATTAAAAGCGTATTATCCCCACTCCCCATACCGGTTCCATTGGAGCCGGCTGTGCTCGCGTATGGCCTCAAGTGAAATTTGAAAACGTGACGTCATCATTCTTGTGCGAACTATGGTCGAGGCATCATCGGTTCATTTTACGAAATAACACGGCAAAATGTTGACTTGTACTATGAAAACTTGTAAAAATAGATGTGAAAAAGAGAATAAACCCAATTGTCGTATTACATTCCATATATAAGCATTATTTTACTTTATTTTAAGCATATTCACATCGTATAATATGAATCAGTTGTTACTATCACATCGAGAAACGTCTGGACGCGAAACACAAAGCTGGTTGGTTGCTGGGAAGTAAATTATGAACATTTATAAAAGTGTCTTAACTAAATACTTAAACGAAATATTCGACTCTGAAAATAGAACCGAATTTTTTTGCCGAATTTGGACTTCGCAAATTTGTTCTTAACGTGGCGAGTAATTTGCGCTCCCATGTAAAAATGTCTATTCATTCAAAAGCAGATTTTACTTTTAAGAAGTAAATGGTGATATTATAATGCGAGATGCCTATTTACTGTCAGATTGATTTACTGACGAATCACAGTCAGCTTCACTCCCTTCGTTCTTCAACAGTTGATTTTACCCCTCGCCATTATCATCTCGTCTATTAATTCCTATGTCTGTGATATACATAAATATAATAAGTCACAAGATTCACAGCACACATCAATAATTATATGAAAGCTCTTCAGCAGGTAATATAAGGTCTCCATCCAATCCAAATTCAAATATAAAAGCCTTTATCCTTGCTTCACCTATTAGTCCAACAACCAACTATGAATACAAGTCAAAATGTAAAATTCTTCTGCAATGCATACACAACAGACAGTCAGACACACATACTAACCAACATGGTGCTTGATCTGTGTAACAAGTTTGGGGGTGGGTACTACTGACTACTGACATCACTACTGATATATTTACTGACTCCATTTATGGAACTAAATATTATAATCTATACCAGTTTTTGCTGAATCCTATACATTTTAGGGGCTTAGGTAATGTATTTTTAGTGATTTTTCTCATATGTAGTACGGTTTTAGTTTCTAATTTATTTTTATGTTACTGTTATATGTTTTAATAATATTTCATCATTATATCATACTTTAAAAACTTTTGTTTAATTTTCTATAGCTCTGTTCTTAATATCTATGTAAGAGTCAAGCTGGGCGTAAAACCAAATAAAACAAAATACGGAATAAAAACAACCCTACACAGTGGTTTTTTAAATGTACTATTTGTCACCACCTAACGCTACAAAACAATTAATAAAAATCGAAACAATGTGAGAACGAAACAATTATTTCATGTTTTTTGGTCCATTCTCTTTACGCCTCCCAATTAGGAGATTGTATCTGACATTTCGAGAGAAAACTAATTCATCTTGGTATTTCCTGGGGCGAATGAATGGAATATGGTCCAATTCTTACCAAGTATTTGATAAAGTTGGGGGAGATTGGGGAAAGACAAACAAAACAAAAAATATTGAAAAAATATCAAGCTTTTTTAGAAACCTTCCTTAAAAGATTAAATTTACCAAAATCTGACAATTAAAACGAATAAATTTATTTATAAACTAAAAAACCATTTTGGAGAGGAAATATTATGCAATGTTAATTAAATGAAAGGTTATTTTATTTTAATGTATACGCTGTGTCAACTAGTTTCAGTTATAACTTACCTTCTTTACAACACTATTATTATAGATTAACCTCAGTATAATCATTTAGAGTTTCTGTTTTCAGCTTAATTTACTTATTTGCAATTTACCAGACACGTAAAAAAATCTGTTTGCCGAAAAAGATTGCGTTTGAAGCAATAAAAATTCTTGAACAGTATTTTCCGATGTTTTGAAAATTTCACATCCTCTTCTGGCTAGAATTCAGTTGTAATTACAGTCCGCAAAGTAATTTAAATTACGAGTTAGTTTTCAAAATTCTGTTTAGTTGTTAAAATAAGGACAAGATGCTACGCTACTGGTCTCGACCTATCACCTTGCGCCGCACTGGTAAGGATATATTCATATGTCCGTCACTCATAGCCATATTGATCCCTAGATTCCTACCTTTTTTCCTTCCCAGAACTTCCTCTCATTCCTTTCCTTAAAACGTACCTTCCACACAGCATCCCAAAATATAACATAGGCCCTGAGGGAAATCATCTAAATCATAGTGAGAGGTTGGAAGCAAAGCCAGGTAGTAAAACTGGTAATTTTTCAAACGAAAATAACAAACACAACATTTTATAAGTATAGACCAATCAATTCTAAAAAAAAAGTAAAATAAAGTTGATTAATAATAATCATCTCTTCACAATCGAACCTGTTACCAAATCACCTTTACACATTAGCCTTTCAAGCATTTCCATTTTACTAACTACGTTGCTTTGAATCATTCATACATTGAATAGGTTCTTTCAAATTTTTTTGCTATCAATCAATTAAACCATTTACTGACCGTTTGTCAGGGATGGATCGGTCATCAAATCAAGCATAAGTACTTTCAAAATTAATCAATTTACTGATTTATTTAATTATCTTATGTATGAGTAATAAGAAATCCACTTTTAAGTGAGATGTTCTCTCAATATTCATGCACAATATTTTTTATTGCTACCCGATATTTAGTGATTCCCCTCGGTGGGAGAACTGTCGGTCTTTGGCCCCTTATGTAGCGGCATAATGTGTAGTCAGAGTCCGCATGAAGTCACGAAAACCCTGCTGAATGGAAGGAGATAGGCTCCTCTGATTACCTCTCACTCTCATTTAGTGCACGACCCCACTGAGAAACAGCCTGGTTTCTCACTGCCTCGTAAACTCTGGTGGGCTATCAATAGGATAAGGTCTTAACACAGCCGTTCTGTCCATAAGATGCATAAATGGGGCCTTAAAGAGTCGACGATGTGTGAATGCAGTGCGGTGCACACCACCGAACATATGGTCAATGAATGCCTGCTCTATTTATTCTCCGGCGCGATCGACAAGGCTCACAGGGCGACGCATTAGTCCCTAGACTGGCTCACTGACATAGCTGTTCCTCGCTGGCCCCCCACCATACGTTTCCATACTTTCCACCATATTTTATAAAAAAACATTCAAAACTTCATTCAAGAGTCTCCAATATAGAGAACACAAACACACCATACTATTAAAATTCTAATTGGTGTGACCTATTATACTCAAAGAAAACTGTTCTAATTAAATTACAACAAAGATTCTTGATATTTGAAAATGATTGATAAATTTCACGAGAAGCGGAGGAAGAATAAGTTTCCTTAGGCCCCAATGTAAATATTCTTTTGTTTTAGAAGTGTTTGATTTCTTAACTATCCCGCAGCCAAGTGGGGGAGTATGTAGTACCCAAAATTAATATCCTCCTTATATTAGCTTATATACTTGACATTTCATTTTAGTATTTTAGCTATTTCTGCGCAAATACATAAGTTACCATTAATAATTCACTGAATAATTGGGATTTCTATAGTTTAAAAGCCCATAAGACAGAAAAATCATGGGGTCGTCGGAAGGTCCACATGGTTACAGACGTTTTGTTTAGCATCTTGGCCTGTCAAGAGTTAATGTAGGCATTAAATGAACAAATTGTGTTACTTGTTTTAATATTTTATATAAATAATATTCTTCTTTGCATAGTTGAGGAAATTTGGTGGGGGTTAACATGGAATGCTAAGATTATTCGGTTAGTTAACTGCACTGAGAGTTACTTCGTTCAGCATAGATTCGTACGAATGGGATATTATTTTACGATGTGTTCTGTTGTTTGAATATATTCGCATTCACACAATTCAAAATCCTTTAAGACCAATTTATGCATCATTTATGCACAACGGCTGTGACTGCATCGCATGTGGTGCTTTGGTGAGGTCTACGGCTTCCGTAGGTGAGAAAATCCTGGTAATTTAATTATTGGAACTACAACAAGACTGCCGCTGAGTTAATATGGATAAAAATATATGCAAATAATTCGTAAATATCACACTAAATAAAAAAGTCAGTTACAATTTGGGAGGCGGGTACGAATCATTTATTGAAAAACCAACACCTCTGCCATAGGTCACCTCAAGTGCTTCGCTAAGTTTGGTGACTTAGCAGGAGTGCCCGGGTTCATGGGATGAAGATTGTCTAGGTCTCGGCTGCGGATGCGGCTGCTCACCAAATGTGTGGCGGGACGGATTTAAAAAGACTGGTTGGGGAGATTTCTCCACTCTGCAGCAGTTTCTCGATCCATCGCCTTTCAACCCAGTTGGAGGGATGAATTCAAACGTCCATCACACTGACCTCTAGATTCCTACCAATCCCCCATACCTTGTTTTCTTCCCAGTTCTTCCTCTCTTTCCTTTCCTTTGAAGAACCTTCCGCAAAGCCTATCTAAAGTTGATAAATTATTTTTCTCAGAGCTTCCTGTGTGGAGCACAAGTGCACAAGTAAAAAAAATCGTTTGATGGTAAATTCTTGTCGAGCAACTTGTATTGTGAATTTATGAAAGAGGCAGGACCCAAATTTCGGTCCAATCGGAACATTGGTACCTATATAATGTCTGGTAGCCAATAGGCCGATCCGCCCCTGACGTCTTTCAGCGCAACAACTTACCCTAGACTCCCGCTATCCCCGCCTCCCCGGCAATTATCCCCTGATAAATTGGTACCGTCGTTAATCTGACCGTTTAATGGCATAAAGATGTTTTGATAGCCGACCAAATCTGGCCTTTGTTAGGAGGCCGAGGATGGACCGCCTCAGGCCAAGTTGCCTCCGCTCTACCAAAGGAAGAAATACACATTCTCAGATGGTGAAACGCTGGAGGGTTGGCATGGGATGCATCATGACAATTAAATCATTCTTTCACGATGAAATGATATATTTTTATTATTTATCAACGTTCCTTACAACACCTTTCATAATGGGAATAGAGCCTTGGTTAAGTTGTCGAAAAATGCTGTACCGCGCAACCCGCTGAACTGAATGCAGGCTTTTGAAGAATTCAGTACTACATTCCTAGCATTATCAATATTTAATGCTCTCTTGTCCGCAACGTTGACTCCTGATATGTTTCGTCTCAAGTATTTGATTTAATTTACAAGTACACGGAGAAAACTATTTGTAATCCTGCTAAAAACTAAAAGAGATATTTATTATCGCGATGAAGGAACACGTGTTCATAAATACCATTGTAATGTCATTGATCCGGTCTGTTTTGAATTTCTTATAAATCCGGCCAATTCGGTTATGCGTTCATTATTTGCTTTGTTAAATGGATATTTCAAATTAAAATATTCCTCTGATATTGCTGCATATGGGTATTACTGCTTTTTAACATTTTAACCAGATTGTTAAGATAAGACATTACCCTAAGATAAAGCCAGAATCTTAACGACGTAAGTGAAGTAGCCGTGCACAAAAATATGCGATGCGTGGCCCTTATATATTGGACAGATCTGAGGTTGAATTTTCTCAATCAAATCTCTAAAATTAATTCTTAACGACATAAGTGATGAAGTCGAGTAAAATCAATATTCGGCGCGCGGCAGGGAGTAATGGACGGACCTACGGTCGACTTTGCGCTAGCAGGCCTAGTAAATCAATCTTTCCGTGGGGTTTATTTTAATTATTTCTGATGAACGTATTACTAACATCCCTCAAGAAACATTAGAGATTTTAGTAATACGCTCATCAAATTTTTTTTATTTCTTAACAGAGTCCACGACGTAAAACGTTCCTATGCCAGGGGGACGGGCGGTTCAAAAAATTGTTACCGATATATGCATTCGCATGTGCCTGATTAAAAGTAACGTTTTCTACTAACTCATTTTTCTTCCCATATTATTCATCATGAGTAATACGATAAATGTACAGCGAAAGATGTGCGGCTAAAAACATGGAAAATAAGAGTTTTATTATGAAAAAAATATTTTCTCTACATCTTCATAACCATCGTCACTTTTGAATATAAAACAAAGATTTTTTATTTGTTTATTGCGACATCAACGAATAAACTGATATTTTCATTGTAAAAGTTTCCCAAAGTTAACTAATATTCACATTAAAAAGTCAACAGTGTTGCAAACAAGAAACACAAATAATAATAGGAATCATAAAAATGGTCAAAGATTTACAAAACTATTGCGCCGAAGGGTAAACTTCCAAAGTTTTCACCTGGTCCGTTACATCGCTGGTATATTTATTATTCTTCTGTAAAAAGTTTGCCGACTGGCTTAGAATTTTTCCCGAGTTCTGGTTTTGTTAAAACCAGTGAAATATTTATCAGACATAAAATTTTGAGGTGTTTTGAGGTCAGAGGTTGTGTAAATGATAATACATCGTGATGTTGTGAGATACAACAGAAAATAACGCACTTTTTTATGTTAGAGGGAGAATAAATAAATAGATATTGATATTTTCGGTTAGTCAGATACTAGATAGGTACTAGTACTATTGTACGTAGATTACCGTTGAGAGAATCATTACACTCTTGTAAATGATTTAACAAATTCATTATCCACGTATTATTTACAAATCCATTTTACTAGCCGAGTCAGGGCTATAATAGGGCTAATCTAGGTCTATTCATATAATCACTCCTATGCGAAGGATTCAACAGCTAGGAAACAAATACTACGAAGTTGTTGATATATTTAGTTCATCAATTTCAATATATAAGCATACCATATTGAAGTTTTTTTCATCAAGTAGTGGAATATTTTAATAAAGGTATTTAATTTGATTTGACTAACACAATAATTTTGTCAACGGAAACAGAAAAAAATATTTTGGATTTTTTATGTTTTGTGCCTACATGCTGTGTAGATCAAGCTCAGTGATATTTTGACTTTATTTTTATTTTTCTGGAATTGTTTTAAATAGTCGTTTCCTGCACTATTTTCATGTATAATTTCGTAAATATTTTTTATATATATGTATGTAAAAGCCTTAATAGGCGTGAAATAAATAAATAATATTGAGGATATAATAATGCGAACAATTTTTTTTTATTTCTGTTTTAGCTTATTCAATACGAGGGCCAGACAACCTTAATTATTTAATGGTAAATATCCTTGAAATAGAATACTAGGGTTTTTATTGAAAATTCATTGAAACCCGGGTTATTTTTTATATGCATCTAATAGAGGAACAACTTTTTTTAAGGTTATATCCATCAATTTAGTCTATCGTAGAAGAAAAAGTTAATACTAATAAATCTAAACGAAACATGAAACAGAACAAGACACATAAAATTTAAAAAAAGATAACTTACGCAAGTTGGAATCGAACCAAGGATCTCTTTGAATATTATTGGCGACGGATACGTCTGCCCACCTACTGCGTGTAGATCAACCGGGAGAGACTGGTTGAAGGAGTCCTGTTGACCTCTCAATCAGGACTCTCTCGACCCAGCGTCATGCACCGCGATGTATTCGTACGTCCGTCACCCCTAGACACACTGACCCCCAAATCCTGACACTTCCAGAACTTTCTCTCCGTAATTTCCTTAAAAGGACCCTCCACACAGTATCCCCCAAGCTGGCACAGGCCCTGAGGAAAATAATTTTCCTAACGTCCTCCTGTGTGGAGCTTAAGTATAATATATGTTATTTAAAAAAATTTAAGATTATAACTTACAACGTTAAGACGATGTAAGTTTTTCAAGTCCAAATAAAATAGGCTTTGAAGGTTAAACTTAAGATTTCTTTACAGAGATAACAGTATGTTAACAATAACACTTAAAAATAAATAGCCATAAAAACTCGAGTTACTTCTGGAACACCGTGCTCACACATCTTCGGCCTTTGACTTTAATTGAATTGGATAAAAAACACAATGGATTGTGCTGCCCAAGTCTTTGTGTCCGTCTTCGCCACTGGGGAGCGTTGATTTAATTAAAGCACATAAAGATTCATAATAATAATATACACTTTTAATCGACCATCAGCCCACGTAAGGCCATTATTCTACCAGTTATACTTGGACACAATATTGTTCATGAAGTGTGTATTATATGGAACAGTTTATTTTTTAGAATCTTCTGAAATTGGTCAACAATAACTAATTCTTCACTGAATGGCAAAAAATGAGATTTAATGCAAGAATAGAAGAATAAGTAGAAAACACCAAAATTTTAAGAACATCATAAAGATCAACAAATTCAAGATTACCAACTGATAAAATCAAGGAGAAGATCGATGGAAGACGAGATATACAAGACCACTTTCTTCCGGGTGAATATTGCCCTGGTCATAGCAATCCTCCGATAGCAGAAGTCATGACAAGAATTAGAAGAGGGAACCAACCAGTTATAAAGATTAGAGAAAATAATTTTACATAGTACCTTTTTTAAGTGAAATACTCTCAGTATCGCCCTAGTGTAACCACCATTTAGAATTGAAACGTTTCTTGAAATGGCTCTAGCCGTATTTGGTGACCAGATCTGAATCTCCAGGTACTTCCCCATCTCTCTTTCCCTATCCTTCCCCAGCCAACTACCTTCAGCCTCGCATCAAACTCCGCTTGGGGATGCAATAGTCTCATTGGGTTGGGAGCAGTTGGGACTCTTGTATTGTATTTACGTACAAAAAAGTGAAAATTTGTAATTGGTTTCTCAGATGAATAAATTGCACTTGTATTATATAAAAACCACGTCGTAAACTGTTTTCCCGAGAATAAAGTAAATGAAAAAAAATTATACAGGATGTCCGGGGGTAGAGTGCACTATGTTCGGGAGGTGATTCTAAATGATGGTAGAAGTAAAAAAGATGAATAATCTTTTTTGAAATTTCAAAGTTTTAACTAAGGCAGTTTTTGGTAAAAAAACTTGAAATATTTTCATGGGAAAATAAATATTCTTCTGTGGAAAAATATTTTAATAGTGACAAAAAAATTTAATTTCGAGAAAAAGTAGTAGTAGTTTTAGTTTTATACTTCTACTATCATGTAGAATCACCTCCCAAAGTTAGTTCACTTTACCTATATACACCCTGTATTTATATTTATTTTATTAAAACAAAAAAAAAAACATTGCACCTATGGACAATGCCAGGCAAGGTCCATTTGTATCAACAAGTTCATGACCATTCTAAATAATTCCGTGTACCATGTTTAATGGGCTTTAGTCCATTATACTTCTGGATGTACTAGAATTGGGCTTTAGAACATTAAGAGATAGCTTGGACCCGGTAGCCACTTCGCTGTGTGTACATTATTGCCTGAAACAGAGTGTTAGTTGAGTGCAAGATAATAACGATTATTTCTCATTCAAACATTCTTTATTACATTCCAAGGCATTGTAAATTGCACTCATAAAAATGAATCAACTTTTTATATCTCACCGTACCGAAAATTGTTTCATGAAAGCTATAAAATAACTGAACGTAGTTTTGTCTAAATAAATTTAAAAATTTTCAAATATTGGACTTGTTGTTATAAAGCTGTTCGCTCATTGATATAAAAATATGTTTAAAACATTTTTTAATTAATTTTTCGAGTAGAACACATCTAGGCCTTTGCTGTAATCGAACATATTTGTATGTTTAGTCTGTAAAAACAAAAGTATATAAGGCCTGCCTATAAAAAATACATACAATACAATAAGTTCAAAATCACCTACTTATGAACCCCTTTACGGATATTATTTGAGTGTATAATGAGGAAAAATGATTGTGTTTGAAAAAATTATTTGACCAGAACTTCACAAAATAAAATATAATATATATATTTTTTAAAGTGTGTTCCCTGAATATTACACAAATAAAATGACGAATAGCAAATCATTTTTAAGAGAACTTTGTATCGAACTTTTTTTTTTCAATTAGTCAATTTTTTTTTTCATCATCTTTGAAGATGCTGTGTGGAGGGTTTTTTTTAATATATGGAAGACGGGAGGAAACACAGAGACCGTCAAATTGTTCCACAGCCGAGCTGTTTAACTAAGGAATGAGTCGCAGATACGACCCGTTTTCAACTAATTTGGTACAACCTCCTGCAGTTCCCTCTTACCCCGCAAAAAAAATAGATTCATAGCGACACACGCTTACAAATATTGTTTGAATTTATACTCACGATTCAAATTTACGGTGTTCTTTATATGTTTTCGCGGTTCATAGAAAAGTTTTAAATTAAAATTCTGACCATTTGTTAGAAGATATTGATGAGATATTATTATAACTTATTTTTATGAAATATCGTAATAAGATGTCTTTAATGTTTCTTGCTTTGTTACGTGAGTAAAATAACTTTTTCCCCGTTATTGTTGACGTAAAATTCACCTACTTTTAATATAATTCAATGAAAAAATTCTCAGAAAATCGTTCCTAAAAAAAACGAACATCCTCGTAGCAAATTTTAAATTGAAAAGGGTAAGTCCTTGGGCCTTTCATATTTTATTAGTACCTACCTATTTACTGATAATGTATTTTATTTATAGCGAATTTTGATTTCTATAATAGGTTATGTGTCTACCTACCTACCCTTTGTGAAATAAAGCATTGCAAATAATGGGAGTTAAAGAGTGATTTTATCACATTATTGTCAGAACTGCCCAGAACCAGTAGAACTATGATTTCTCCAATTGGTTATGCTGTAATGCTGAATACAGGAGGGAAAGAGATAGATAAGAGAATATTTGATAGGTATCTGGCTTTTCTGGTCACCAAACATAACTAAAGTAAAATGAAAAGTGTATTATGACAAAACTTCCTTCTGAAAAAACAGTTCTACTTTTGATGGTTCAAAACATCTTTGTAATTACTCTGCCTTCTCTACTCTCTGTTTCTCTGCTGCTATGGTATTTTTTCTATATTCCTTCGTTCCTTTTCTATTATTCATCAATTACGTGTCTGAGTTTAACTAAGTGACTTTTAATTTAATTTATGTTTTGATGAATGGATAGTTCACATGTATGTAAGAACTATCCATATAAAAATAAGAAATCCCTATTACTAACAAACAAAAAATAATGTCTCGCGGTCCAATCTTAGATACATTCTTCCTTCTCCCACTCCAAACTAATCCCTAGTCAAGCCTCCACCCCCACTTCAAAACCCAATATTATATTTACCCTTATTTAAAAAAAATATTATTCGTGCTAACTTTACTTAATTAATTTATTTAGCGCCTTTTTCACCTCAAAGTAGCAGTTAGTATATATCTTGCCTTGAGGAAGGAACGATATTCTGAAACCGGTGGGCGTTAATAAAGTTTAATTTTTTTATTTTATTTAGTAAAAATAAATCAGCCATGTTAATTAAAAACATATATTGTATTTGAAAACTCAGACAGGCTGTTTTAAAATTAATGGTCTGCAAAAACTTGGAAGCAATTAGCTTTCGAAATACAAAAATGATTACAATTGGTTATCTATTACAATATTGTCTATGGAAAATGCGCATGAAATCACTATGCCTTTAAGTATGTTCAAAAAACGAGTGGGCAGATTATAGATTGCACCAATAAACTGCCAATACATAATGATTGATTGATAGAGTTATTATTTATTTTTCGAGCATTATCTAGCTGTCTTTATTTAATGTAGATTTGCAAATAAATCATGCACCGCCAATAAAGATACATATTAACGTCGTAGATAAATTAACAAGAAATTATTTGCATTAACTACTTAATGGTTTTAAAAACACGAATAACTTGTTTATTTTTTTATTGTTTGCATTATCTTCTAGGTATCAAGTCCGTCTGCCATGTTTACAGAAGTCAAGAACCTTAAATTCGGATGGTATTTGTTCGGCTGACACAAGACGAGGCTAAACGCATAAATATGTTTTTAAATATATTCAATTTTTGGAATATAACATTCATTGTTAATTCTAATGTATTGCAGTTAGTTGGGTTAGGGCTTTCAAAACTGTTTTAACTAAAACCGGTTGGAAACGGTATTTCCAAAATAACCATATCATTGATCATTGGCAGCAGTGGAATAAATAGTGGTCATTGGAAGCGAGACATTTCCACCATAGAATTCTGGTACCAATTTTGATGTATGTAAACGATACACGAAACTGAGAGTGAAAGGTATACAATGTAACGTACATATGATATGAATGCATAAGAAATGAAATATAAGGCGTATGTGGAGTTAAATGACGTGTCCGAAGTGAAGTGCACTAACCTCGGAAGGTGATTCTACATGATTGTAGAAGTAAAAAATATGAGTAACTTCTTTCGAAATTCCTTACAACTTATTTTCCATAGAGGAATATTTATATTTATTTTCAGATACAAACAATTCAACTTTTTTACCTAAAAACTACCTTAAAACGTTGGAATTTCGGAAATTTTATTAATCTTTTCTACTTCTAAAATCATGTAAAGTCACCCCTTTAAGTTAGTGCACTTTACCCCCCAGACACACTATATATCATAAGTTAATTACGATTGAATATAACGGAAATAACTGAAGCTCAAAATTAAAATAATGAAGAATGTAACAAGTGGACTAGGAAAAGAGTGCTAGCAGGATAATATAATTACAATGGTGTGCATTTGAATGAAAGAAAAAGTCGAAGATATCGTCGGGAAGAATAAAAGATTTTTTTACGATACAAAAGATTTATTTACGATACAAAATATATTTTTACGATACAAAGTATTTTTTACGATACAAAAGATTTTTTTACGATACGATTTTTACATAAGAGAGATCGGTTTTTACACATTGCTGTTTCCAACAGCATTTACCTCAGGAATGCTAGGTGTCTGCAGCCCTATCTGCTGATGGCTTATAAACTACTGAACGGTTTATTTATCAATACCAGACATTCTAACCAATGCCGATGCCTTTGGGAAGACTTATTATGTTAATAAACTGATTTGAATATAAACACCAAGTATTATTTGACCTTTAACTACGTGTACCTACGAGTGACCTTTTTTGTTCTACATGTAACCTGATTATGTCATTATTGTAAGCAATTTTCTTTATCGCTTTTGCAATATATTGGTTTTCATACTATTTTTATCAAATAAAAGAACTGGCACGTTAAAGTAAAACAAACACCTGAATATTGTTCACTGGTTACCGGTCTGTAGGTACCTAACTAGAGTGGCAGATATTTTCGATAACTTATCCCTAGTGACAGACCATCATTCAGAATCAAAAATGGCTTTAGCAGTGTTTAGTGATTAGATCGAAAAGCCAAGTACCTACATTCCAACCAACCGTCCAGTTTATTCTTCTCAATCTTTTTTTCAACCTCAAACAATCGCCATATTGGTATTACCACATCCCAGTTTCTCGATTCAGCTTACATTTTTGTGTGGTTATTTTTCTAAAACCGGTCAAAAAGTCTATCAAATATAAAAATAACCGATAACCGGTTAGCCTTATTTAGTGATCAATTGGAAGCCCTAGTTGAGACATTATTATTGTGCCATTTACGCTATATTATTAACCTTTGTGGCGATCGCCATAATGCTAACGGCGTTCTTACACTGTCTTATATGATAATGCTTTGTCTACATTGCTGTTATTAAGTATAAATTTTAAATTTATGCCTTTAAAATATGTACATAATATCATTATATCTTGAGTTATCAGATCTCGTGTGTGTGAATCGAGTATTAGACGCTTAGCAAGTTATTAGAAATGTTTTTATAACAATAAAAAATGTTTATCGCATTGTAATCTACTGTTTTCAAATATAAATTCTGTTATATTAGTTACAATAGAACACCTCTTAAAACTTTGTGCACATATTGCTTGTGTGATCTCAGTAATATATCAAATATTTAATAGCATTAAAATTACGAGGTATATTATTTAGGACTGTAAATGTTTAATCGTGGGTGTTATTAGGCGCTCATGTAATACTTGGTAAATAGTGGCACAGAATTTTTTTGTTTGACCGGTGGTCTTGTATACGATTTACGACTCGGCAACAAAAGATCAAGTTTTTTTTAAATATGATAACAGTTCTCAGGTTGGGATGTATCCGACTGTTCAGATCTAGTCAATATACATAGCTTAAGTCATTTCAAGTTTTATTCTTTATTTTAGTCATCTGAGTGACAGTGAGAGTATTTTGTAGTATGTACTCGTACAAACATATAAAAAAACTGAATTGCGCACGGCGGAATTCGAACCTATAAATTATATATTTTGGGACTTAGAAACTAAAAGCTCTATCACACGAGTCAATAATATACCACATTTGATGATATATTCTATCTATTACACCTACTTTTAGATCTCGGTCTGGAAAAAGTGATTGTCACAGTCACAATTAAACCCGTCATATTAACTTCTTAAACACGTGGGTCAGGTGGTGCTTTATTTGTCACAAATAGTGACAAAAACCAGTAGAGTCCACTAGTGCCATATATATCACTAAATGACACATCCTCATAAAACTCGTTACATATATCCATTGCTATCATGATCAGACATATAATATAAACAGACTTAGAAAAATAACACCAAGCTTTCTCTTTGCATTTAAAAGTTTACCATAGATGTTACCGTATAATTTGAAATATTTCTATAAAACCTAAAACCTCCAAAAATTTCACTTGGCCATAGTTTGCCAATTCTTAAAATAATTATTTTTTATGCAAAACGAAAAAACAATGAAGTGAACCTTTATGATACATTTTTGACTAATAAATGCACTTTTTGGTTTCGTATTAAGTGATAAATGAAGTTTATAAGAAAAAAACCATCGTTAGGCGATTTTAAAAACTTTTGATATGTTGCGTAATTTTTTTAAATAAATTTAATTGCATATATCCGTGTGTAAATAGTAACATCTGAAAAAGTCTATCGTCTGCTTTCAAAAACAGTATATCATTTATAGATACGTCCGAAAACAGCGAATCTTTTTAAAATTAAATGTCAAACGGGAATGCTTCTAAATAAATCTATATTCTGACAGGTGTAATACAGGTTATAACTGACCTGGAAATCTAGCACAGTCGATCGAAATTTTTTTTATCGATAATGTCGGTAACTTGTCATTATTCCAAAAGTGACTACAGATTGCCAACATACAAACAACAGGTTACGACGCCTAAGTGACCTTAATTTATAAGACTTGAACTCTTGTCAGTACATTAGCTATCTGTAGACGATGACAAGTTATCGACATTATCGATAAATTCTTTATCGATCAACTGCGCTAGATAACCTGAAACTTTATTACTGTACACACCCCACGGGAAAAAAGTCACTCCAGCTCATATCAGATCCGAAAGCTCCATTAGCTAGTATAATATGACACAATAGTAAGAAATAGGAATAAATCATGCTCAACATTAGACCAATAAATTTAATACGATTCTTATACACATGTAAAGGTGATGGAAAAAAAACATTAAAAAAACATAAATATATAAAAAATCAGAATCTCAAACAAAACTTCTAAATGTTAACTTATAAAGACAAAAAAATACGCTAAAATGGGTAAACCTGTTGACAAAATGTAGAAAAAAGTATAACGTTTTGATGAATATATAATAACATTAAATGTTGAATCTAAGACAGCTCATATTACAAAAACATGGCAAAACGAATTAGAAATTATTCACCTCATCAATTTAAAATTCACAAATATTTTAAAACATTTTAATAATTGCGATTAATGTCATTTTTTGCGTTGAGCCCACATAGACAACTATTCAATAGATAAAATTATTATATACGATCTCGAAATTCTAATAATCCTATTAATCTTCTGTCAACAGAGGGAAAGGTTCCTTATTGTGCGATGACATTTGAGACCCACGCAGATTCTATCAATTGAAGGTCCATAAATCAAGATAACCACATAGCTGGTTAGGGAAAAAAAAATAAAATGTGATAGAAGAAAAACGCACTTCAAAATTAGGCTTATCACTAGCGCAGACCCGTGAAAAATCACGGGATATTATAGTTATTGTAGACTTGGTGTAAGGCATCCACAAATGGGTTATTTATTTTTATTATTTTTTTTAATTTGTATTGCCGAAACAAAGAGTACATAATTACATAAAGGATAATAGTTACAAAGTTATACAAGTTAATACAATAATTAGCACCAATCACATGTCGCTGACAAAAAAACATATTATGTGGTATATCATACATTTTACTTAAGTTAAGTTAGTTAGTATGTTAGGGAAGGAGAGAGGTGAGGGTGAGTGTTTGTGTGTGTACGTGTGTATATATACATATGTGGTATATTATATATTTTACTTAAGTTAAGTTAGTTAGTATGTTAGGGAAGGAGAGAGGTGTGTGTAAGTGTTTGTGTGTGTGTGTGTATATATACATATGTGGTATATTATATATTTTACTTAAGTTAAGTTAGTTAGTATGTTAGGGAAGGAGAGAGGTGTTTGTGGGTGTTTGTGTGTGTGTACGTGTGCATGTGTGTGTGTTATGTGTGCGAATTCAGTGTGCTAAATAAGTTTTTCTTGAAAAGAGGGGGAATTGGCTGTTGTGAAGAGAGCGAAGAGGGGAAAGTGATGGGAAAGGGGAAGGTTAGCAAGTATCTGGCTATTCAGGTATCGTCACCAAACACGACTTATACCATTGTAAGAAACTTTTCGTTTCCGAATGGTGATATTTCACCCAATCGTTCAAATACCGTTGTGCCCAAGAAAATTTCATTTGATTAATTTGTGTTATTTCACAATTTACTCATTTAAAATAATTTTTAGTATATTATTTAGGCAGTAGAATACCAACATTCAGAATTGAAACGTTGCTTGAAATGGCTTTAGCCGTGTTTGGTGACCAGATCTGACTAGCCCTTCCTCACTACCTCCAGCCTCACAACATATCCCATAAGGGGATGCCAAAAGTCTCTCTAGCTACTGAAGGTTGGGAGCAGTTGAGACTCTTGTGCAACCTCACATAAAAAAATTGAAATTGTATGTATCTACCACCAAACATCTGAATATACATATTTTCATACGTCTGGAATCGAACCAGCTACTCCGTTCAATATCAAAATTAAGCTCTCAGAAGATCAGCGCCAAAATCTGCGGTAACCGCAATCTAAAATGAGAATTTGACATTAAATTGACGTATGTATAAATTAGCAATTAGGGTGCGTGGCAAAGGGATGAGCCTCTGGTACTAATTGTTATTATGACGTCAGGCTTTGCTGATTTTATTTCAATCGGTAATTGAAATTGTTTGAAGTCAGTTACATATACGTCACGATAAGTCTGTCATTTGCACGGGATTATTGATATTATTAGTAAGGAATTTTCTGGTTAACCCTTTGATGGTACAAGAAGTAAACTAGCATATTGTTGACTTTAAACTAGCCAGTTGATGGCGATATATCTTAAATTGTGTTTTCTTAATCACTGCTGGTTGACTAGACAGCTTCTTGGAATGCGCTTGGAAATTGTTTGAAGTAAGTTATATGTCAAGTTCCGAATAAGTCTATCATTTGCACGGGATTATTGGCATTATTAGTAAGGAATTTACTGGTTAACCCTTTGACATTGCTACAAGAAGTAAACTAGCATATTGTTGACTTTATACTAGGCAGTCGATACCGATATATCTTAAATTGTGTTTTCTTTATTACTGCTGGTTGACTAGACAGCTTCTCAGAATTCGATTTAAACTGGCGAACAGGACAACGATCCTGAGATTTACTTTGCACATATTGTTGCTTTAATTTTTTGTTATTTTTTTCAATTTTTTTTTAAATAATTTCATTACGTTAAGTAAATGGAATCCTGTAAAAAAATATTTGACAGTTTAAAAGTTTTATCGCGTATTTTACCATCCCCTTGAAAACTTATCCATAGGATCACGTACACTAATAAATAAACAAATAAATGCTTGATACTGTAGGTAGTGGGTAGGGGAAGGAGTTGTGAGAGTGGAAGGTGGGGAAGTACCTGGCTATTCAGATCTGGTCATCAAACACGGCTAAAGCCATTTCAAGCAACATTTCAATTCTGAATGGTGGTCTTACACCAAGCCGATACTGAGAGTATATTTCTCTCTGGAACGTGGCGCAAATATACTTTATATTATTTTAAGTGAGTAAACTAAACCCGCTACCTCCAGCTTGCTAGTCGAGAGCCTTACCCCTCAACGCCCTCAACCACGGAGGCTATTAAAAAGGGTAACTAATTTTCTGAATGAACATAATAAAAATTTCGACCACAGTAGTCCCAGAGAGTAGTTCTAGAATCTCGACTATTTCTTTTTCATACAGAAGAAGTAGATGATCGTCGATGACGCACGTCCTATCTTTCTCTGGGACTGTTGTGTTCCCACAAACAGTTATCGTGGAAGGTGATTTTAAATAACAGGTCTTTTGTGTTAAATTAGGGATGTATTAATACTTCGCGTATTACAATGGTGACTCGACAGTCAACCTAACTAGAAGCTAGCTAAATGAGATCTAAAAATACCATATATATATAATATAAATAATAAAGCTTGTCTGGGAGCATTCTAACTGGTCCTGGCGACTACTGGCTACAAGCTGCCATCTTGCGGACTTCCAAGCAAGCTCTATGCACTGCCCTCTATGAGTGCATCTGTAAAGCGCTTACTTCCCAACATCAGACAACATGCCTACTTACCAGGCTCGAAAAACCAATTATTTTTTGGTTTTGTGTTTAAAATAATTTTTGGTCAATTTTACCCAAAGTAAACTGAAATTTCACTTATTTGGGCACATAAATTTGCGCATAACACACTTCCATCGGTGTATCTCTTCAGCGTCCCCATAGAGCAAAGAATTATGTCAAAATCTTGAATAAAAAATGTGCAATACATAATGTTGATTTTAAGACATTTAAATATTTGACAAACGGAACAGTAGAAGGAGACGTTACAAATAAAAATCTTCCGTTCCTCCCTCGACAGTCGACAGGGGATGGAATAAATATATCCGTATTATATTCTCTGCCGTGTAATTCGTAACGTTTTAATCAAAATTGAAATGGAATTTAGTAGATATTTCAGATTCCTGTGATGCGATGCGAGAGCGACGTAGAAATTAAGATGTTAAACAATGTGTATTGAGGATGATCATAATTTTAGCATATGTTGATCAATATTATGTACGCTGAATTTAATACTCACATGCGAATACCAAACTATGTGTTCAGTTTGATGGAATTTTCATGACCCTCAAAGGACAAGGCTCATCTTAGTCAATAAGTAAGCTGGGGATGCGACCCCAACACCATAATAACGGCATCCATTGTCCTGGTTTTCTTAACAGTTGAATACTGTCCTCCCGTATGGACTAGAAGCACCCACACTTTCATGATCGATGTTCAACTTCATGCCACAATACGAACCAATCAGTGGGACTTTTAAATGTACACCTCTCTCTTGGCTCCCCGTAATTGATAATATAACCAACTAAATATCGAGCGACAGATTGCAATATTGAGGGAATACAAGAAGGTGCTGTAAAAAAGCGCAATATCTTTACACAATAATATCGTGTCTCCCGATGAATTCTCGAAAACCCTTCTGGATGGAAGGAGAGAAACTACTCCGAAGACATGTGTAAACTTGAGTGGCAAATGCCCGTCTCGTGCGTGATCCCAGCGAGAGACAATCTGGATTCTCACTGCCTTAAACTCTGATCCGCTATCAATAGATAAGGTCCGCCCACATCTGCTGTGCCCATATGATTCAAAGGTGGGGCTTTAAATGTCGGTGACATTTAAATGCGGTACTTTGCAGACCACCGAACATGTTGTCACAGAATGCCTGGTGCATTCATTGCCCGGAGGGGTTGATGAGGTCCACAGGGCTACAATTCAGGCCCTAGACTGGCTCACTAACCTAAATGTTCCCCTCTGATCTCCCTACCATACAAAAGAAGATAAAAAAGACGCGGAACCTCTCTATTCGTATAAATAAAAATGTAAATGTTGGTTTATTCAAAATCTTAAATCTCGTAAAGTTTTTCACAGATTGTTTTGAAATTTTGACACAATGTTGAATTCGAATACGCGTGTATTGAGAGTGCTCATATTATATAGATGTGACCTGTGACAGGTGGAAATATGCTTTTTTTTAAACATCTGTTAGACGTAAAAGTAACATGCGCTATTTTTTTTCTGTCTTCACAAACTGACTGAGTCACAGCAACGTGTAGCCGGGTACAACTAGTTTACAAATAATTTTTAACCGATTGTTGAATTATATTAAATGATCAATATGTAGACCCGACATGCATGAAACTATTTTTCAAACTTAATAACTAACCATCACGCCGCACCAGTTCTCCGCAGGGGTAGGGCAGAGAGGATAGACTGCAAAATAGTCTGGCTTGGAAAACACTCTTCGCTTAATTCACATTCATACATCGTCTCATAAAAACTCCGACTCTTAGCATGGTAGAACAGCATTTTTGGCTACATGAAATTTTAAATTTTGTGAAATATTTACACGTCGTGGTAGGTAGCTAAATATCATGTTAAGTATTTTGAAGGTAATCCATCGATTTCATTTGAATTTGGGTTGCGATTTTTTTTATGCTTTTTCTCATTTTAACAAATAGACTATTAATGCCATTTAGAATTTTTAACTTTCCCGATACTCGACCCGTTTCAAGCCCGTTATGCTAGCAGGTTGATTAAATTATACTAAATGAACCAATTTTTAAATTGCTATCGGTCAAAGTTCAACCCGCAATCTCAGGGCCTTTAGACAAAGGTCTTACTAATATACTCGGTGTCCGGAAACTCGTAGTTACTGCGGAAAACTGGTGTCTACATTTATTTCGAGTCGATTTTGTGCTATATTTTTTTTAGATTTGTCCGAATTTGAAGTTGAACTTTTTTTGGTCAAATTTAAAGTAATCGGTAGGTATGGTGTAATTATGTATCAGATTTAATTCATGCCTTTCGAAATTCGTCGGAGCGCAGACCTGGTTACAAAAGTTTTTCAAACTTTTAATTGCCGAAAAAAAGTTGAAAAAATAAAAATCTGCGTTCTGTTTCTGATGTAGATTCGTAAGTGTGATTTTTTTACTACGAGTTTCCAGATGCCTTGTACTAAGTCGTGGGCAGATCTAGCGAACTTCCTTCATTTTATTTTAACTCAGCTTTCAAAAGCAGAAATTAACGCTCATTTATCTACTTCAGTTTCCGGTATGGACGATATAATATTAAAAACGGATAATGGTGGTACAACCTACGTGCCTTGTGATTTATTGATTTTCTAGTCGACATTAACATTTTGTGAAACTATTCATTCTTAAAATAGGTTTAATATTTAAGTTGCCCCAAGCAATTTGAAAAAATAAACGTTAAGATAAGTAGTCACTCTGTATTGGGATTATGGTACGAAATTGCTTCATTTAATGTGGCCATTTTAAAAATTACAATCCTGTTATTTTTATTTACACCATACAAGAGATTCATCGGTCGGAACCAGTGATTTCAAAGCTGGATTTACAACATCAAAAAAATACCAATTCCATGTCAGAAAGTCTAATATTACTTGGGCAATTTTTGTATTTTAAGAGCCTTACTAATAAACGTGTTATTCATCTTACATAACTGATAAACGACAATTAACATACGGTAAATTATTTACTTTAACTAACTTTAAAACTACTTTACTAACTTAAAAATACGTTTAATAGCAAGGGATCGTAATGCTATTGGTATCTTTAATCAGAGCGATTTGAAATAAACTTCTGTCGCCAGTTTGCATAAGAAATTTCGACTCTTAGGCCTTACACAACACATGCCAATAAAATTGATACCCCGTTCACGAGAGAATTCCGATATTTAAAATTTTTAAATCAATTTAACTAAAAGTCAGGAAAAAAAATACTTGCACACTGAAACGCCAACAACAAACTTCTGTGGTTATTTTCTTCGGTGGGTGAAAGATTTAAAATTATTTGTTTATGTTTATTTTTATTAACACTTTAGCTCTGTCTACTGTTTAGCAATATAATGCTAATTTCTTTAATGAATGTGTTGACACCTCAAACAAAACGAAGCCCACGAAAATTGATAAAAACATTGAAGAGGAGAAAATATTTTATATACAATGAACGTAATATTTTCTCTATTTACACTGTTGGGTTTGTGTACAATATTTCTATTCAAGTTAAATATTCTTCCAAGAATACAAAAGCGCACATTAAAATGATTAATGCAAGAACCAATATTATGCAGAGTGACCCATAAATAGCATTACGGTGTATATGATTTTAGATTTCACCGCCAAAAGTATTCTAGTGATCTATTTTTGGGGTCTTATGCCGTGTTGTGCTACCTCCTTCTTTAGACAACGTTTATGACAGTATTACAGTGTTCATCATCGGGGCAGATTTATTATTAATATCATTAAAGACATCAGGGCCAAGCTTGATAGTTCTTGGTATCCGGTAATTGAAGGCTACACCAAAACTAAATACTGAAATCATTTTGAAGTATACTGTAATGCCAGCTCTTAGAGACTTGAATTACTATCTAGTGCCATCTATAAGTAATCTCTTAAACCTCTCCAGATAACACAGTAATCAACATAATAACATATTTTTAAAAAGGCAATTCAAATTGAAAAAAAAAATTAAAATAATTTTCTGTATAAATATTATATTCACACAATCAGTTCCAATTTGTAAAAGACAGTTAAATTCAAAGGAAATTTGAATCCATTGAACTAGATTTCACAAGGATAAACAACTACGCACAGACAACAGAAATTAAGACATTTCCCTGATGCGTACGTGGGATAAAATCATGTATGATCGTATGAGAAATGTGACGATTCACAAATAATGTAAGATTAAGAAAAGGACTCTTAAAAGGTTTGGGCATGTAGAGCGAACGAACAAAAAAGGAGTGCTAGAGAATATGTGATTCGAATGCGAATGGTAGTAGAAATAGGGGATGCCCGAGGAAGACCTGGCACAATCAAGTAAACCAAATAATTAAAACTGGTTATTTTATAACGCAAGAGTCGATAATTTTTATCTTAAAGTTCAAGTGTTTTAGTGAGACGAACAAACCGACAAATATATTATTTGAGAGGCAGGTATTGGTACCACTGCCAAAGATCACCCCAAGTGGTTAGCTAAATTGGTGACTTAGCAGGGGTGCCCGGGTTCAAGGGGTGGGATTTTAGGATTTAGGTCTTGGCGGTGGATGCGTTTACCAACCTACTTCGTGGAAGGTCGGATCGGGAGAGACTGGTTGAGGGAGACATTTTGACCTCTCCAACAGAACTCTCCCGACCTATCACCTTCCACTAAAGTGGGAGGGATGGATTCATACGTCCGTCACTCTTGGATACACTGACCCCCAGATTCCTACCCACCCTTCATACCTTTTCCTTCCCTGAACCACCTTTCCAAAAGACCCTCCACACAGCATCTCTTAAAATACATTCCTTGGAAAACAGAAGAAAAATAAATGACCTAACTTTTTTATTTAGGATTATTAACTCCAAACCAGACTGTTGTGAACTCCTGCAATTCATAGATTTCAGAGTACCTACTCGAGCAACTAGGCAAAATATATTATTCTGCAACAATAACTTTAGTGCCAACTTTCACATACAATACATGCACCTATTTCTCGCTTTCACACACTTGGAAACAAATTCACCTCAAATATCGACATATTTAATATTAGTTTGCCTGTGTTCAAGAAATACCTGGATGACATTTTTATGTAGCATATTAAAAGAGCGATTACGTATATTTGTTGTTTTCTCGTAGATAAGTTGTGAACTTAAAAAAATGTTATTTTTGTGTTGATGTTTTAAAAATAAAAACCTTCTGTTGTCACTGTATTATGCAGTAAATTATGTAAAATATGTATAATGTAATGTAAAATATTAATAAAAAAATAGTATATCTGGGCGTTTAAATTAATATATAAAATAAAATAAATCTCTAAAGATGAAATAAGCAGATTACACTGTGTGGATCTAGTGTAAAAAAACCTACTCTGCTCAATAGTCAAGTCATAGACTTGATGGGTGGTAAGTCAACTCAAAATAAATAAAATAATAGCAGAACATTTGTAAAGCTTAAAAAAATGGTTAAATTACCTTCAATAAAATCAGTAAAATCCATTTAACTATGAGCTAACTAGTTGTTTAGATATTACAGGTCTCCACTAATATTCAAATGACATGTAATCGTTAGAAAACTTAAGAAATACACCTTTAAATTGCTTGTTTTGTCGCCGGTTTATTAATTAATCTGTCGAGACAGACTGCTGTAATGTCATTGAAGAAATTATGTCCCTGGGCATAAATCAGAGGCCGCGATTATGCTCCATGCCACAAGACGAAGATAAATCTAAAATTAATACGCAATCATGTATTACGTTTGATATTTGCAAAGATAAAGTAAACCCTTTGAATGACAGCACGATATAACGTTGTTTGGTGAATGTGTAAAACAAGACGAATCTATGATATTAAATAAACTGTATTTAAAAAAAATAAATATATGTATATATATATATATTTTTTTTTATTATTTTAATATAGATCATAGTTACATTAATACATACATTTTTTTGCAAATATAATATTTAGGTACATAATTGGTCATGTATACCTTATCAGAAAAGAGGAGCTCTTGTGCCTGATAAGGGAGCCACGATTCTTACTTCAGTGATTCAATGTTATGTGTAAAATATAAATATAATATATCCATATATTTTTTTAATATAAGTTTTTTTTGAAAAAAAGTTTGATTTTATTGATTTGTTCTTGTTGGTTCGTAATACAGCGCAATTCGGAAGGGAGATTATTGTAGTTTTTTATGGCTTGGTAAATATAATGGTTTTGCATTTGAGTTATATATATGTTTAGGTGTTAAGTATTTTTTCTGGTGAATAATTATATTTATAATACAGGGTTTTCCAATAAGAGGTGTTATGTCGATATTTAATCGTAAAATATCAATGGTTTCGTTGCTTGTGTGGCACGTCGCCCCGTCTTGTTGAAAGCAAACGTTGTCCAGATCAATACCATCCAATTCCGTCCATAAAAAAATCATTAATCATCTCTCGATAGCACAATCCATTCACCGTAACTGTCGCTCCAGCCTCATTTTCGAAAAAGTAAAGTCCAATGACTCCGCCGGACCATAAACCGCACCAAACAGTCACACGTTGAAGATAGAGAGGCTTTTCAACAATAACTCTTGGGTTTTCCAAACTCCAGATGCGACAATTTTGCTTGTTGACGAAGCCACCGAGGTGGAAATGGGCCTCATCACTCAGATGATTTGCATTTGATTCACTCAAGTGAATTTCAATGCGTTGTTGAAGCGTGTATCGTTCCATTTTTATTAATGACATAGTTTCTACTTGTCAAATGTTAAAAAATGACAATTTTAAAATTAACATCTACCGAAATAGCGGGCTATTCATAATAACACCTCTTATTGGAAAACCCTATACTTTAGGCGTCGACTTTAGTTTTACTTTTAACAAATTGAAATGTTTTTTAGACAAATAGGCAGTCAGAAGATAATATAATATTTTATTTATAGGACGAAAATCTTTTCATTTTATAAAAATAATGTATATATTTGTTAACAATTTCATAAATATATATAAAGAACACAATTTTAAACTTTTTTCCACTTGTTTTTTATTTGACCGTGACCGGTTTCAGCCTGTTAGGGCCATCTTCAGACTGGTACAATTTTTGTCTTAAACTAGGGTTTATATACATAGGCAAATTACATTGAGGGGAGGGGTTAACATAGTAGGTTGATATGAATTATGAGGGGTTTTTCGTGAAATATGATATTTCCCAAATAAGTATTGTTATTAAAATCAAATGAATTTATCTGTAGAACTATGGTAATTATGCCTATTAGGGCTATCAATTTAAGGATTTACCCAACATAAATTTATGGGTAATCTATTGTGTGGTTAGGAAACATATTTTAATGGATTTTCCATTAAAAGGTTTGGGCATGTAGAGCGAACGAACAAAAAAGGAGTGCTAGAGAATATGTGATTCGAATGCGAATGGTAGTAGAAATAGGGGATGCCCGAGGAAGACCTGGCACAATCAAGTAAACCAAATAATTAAAACTGGTTATTTTATAACGCAAGAGTCGATAATTTTTATCTTAAAGTTCAAGTGTTTTAGTGAGACGAACAAACCGACAAATATATTATTTGAGAGGCAGGTATTGGTACCACTGCCAAAGATCACCCCAAGTGGTTAGCTAAATTGGTGACTTAGCAGGGGTGCCCGGGTTCAAGGGGTGGGATTTTAGGATTTAGGTCTTGGCGGTGGATGCGTTTACCAACCTACTTCGTGGAAGGTCGGATCGGGAGAGACTGGTTGAGGGAGACATTTTGACCTCTCCAACAGAACTCTCCCGACCTATCACCTTCCACTAAAGTGGGAGGGATGGATTCATACGTCCGTCACTCTCCCTAAATCCATTAAAATATGTTTCCTAACCACACAATAGATTACCCATAAATTTATGTTGGGTAAATCCTTAAATTGATAGCCCTAATAGGCATAATTACCATAGTTCTACAGATAAATTCATTTGATTTTAATAACAATACTTATTTGGGAAATATCATATTTCACGAAAAACCCCTCATAATTCATATCAACCTACTATGTTAACCCCTCCCCTCAATGTAATTTGCCTATGTATATAAACCCTAGTTTAAGACAAAAATTGTACCAGTCTGAAGATGGCCCTAACAGGCTGAAACCGGTCACGGTCAAATAAAAAACAAGTGGAAAAAAGTTTAAAATTGTGTTCTTTATATATATTTATAATGGAATTCCACCATGAAATAACAGTTTCAAATATTAAAATATTAACAATTTCATACTTTCCTTTATTTATAAAGTAGTTAAATGAGTTTTGTGAGAAACATAATATACTGATTTCTGTCTTTTTTAACATAACATCAGCTATAAAAATAATGCCTCGTTCGAGTGAAATGATTCGACGCAAAGTTTTAAATTTTGGAGTATACACTCTGCTGTAAAATTGAATTCAGCAAATATGGGTGACGAATTTTTTTACATTACCAACATATTTGTCAAACTGATCAAATTCGGTATTTTTTCAAAAGCTAAATAATGTAAAATAGTAATGAGTATTGAAATTTGATTGTTAATTAGACGCATACCGGTATGTGACTATCTTTGGCCAGTAGAGTCTCTGCACCCACAAAGGCAAAAACACTTTGCAAAATCGCCTGCCTGTAACTCCCGTTTGAATACTTCTTTCAGATTATGTACATGCGAAATCAGTAAGGAAGTATTTTCATTGAACTTAAATATCACATTTGTGGTTGAGGCTTAAAGGTGGTTTGACGACTTGTCTTTTTTTCTGTAAGTATTCCATTGTGAAAACTTCGATTCATAATTTTTAAAATAAAGACAAATATGCACTTACCGTTTATGTAAACCTTTTCGCAGAAGCTTCGATGAGATATCCAAAAAACATCAAAGTCGTGAGTACTCTGAAAAGAAAAAAAAACAACGTTATTTATACGTTAATACGACAGTCTCAAACATTTGCATGTTCGATTTTATTGGAATAACGTTTTAATGACTTTTGAAGATTGATGAAAAAGGGCAGTGCAAAGCGCTTGCTTGGAAGTCCGCAATATGGCAGCTAGTAGTCAGTAGTCGCTAGGGCAAGTTAGGCTGCTTCCAGATAAACTTGGTGTTTGCAGATCTCATTTAGCCTGCTCCTAGTTAGGTCGACTATCGAAATCACTCTTGTAATACGCGAAGTATTGAATAAATCCCTGATTTAATATAAAGAACTTATTCTCTAAAATCTCCTTCCACGACAAGTTGGAAAACTGTTTGTGGGAACATAAACAATACCTATCAACGTAAAATATCATTAAAGGAGAAGAAAACACTAATAAATCATAACAAACGTGAAATATAACGAGACATATAAAAATAAAAAGGTAACGGTTACAACTGGGAATCGAACCCAGAATCTTTGTGATACCGGGATAACCCCTCAACCATCTCGGCCATTGGTACCTACTGAAAAGTCATAAATAAAATCGGCCATTGGTACCTACTAAAAAGTCAAAAGAGAGCAGACATAAATACCCGGAAAATTTGTCACAAGATGATATTGTTAATTCTGAATTTTAAATATGATATCTACAAAAATGACTTAAAATAATTAGGTCTCATTGGCCGAGTTGGTTGAGGCGTGGTCGTTTGTAATGGTAGTCAAACCCTGAGACCCTGGGTTTGACTACCATTTTTATTCTGTGTCTTTTTCTGTTTCATGTTTCGTTTATATTTATTAGAATATTGATATACATATTCTGCAATTTCACTGCAGGGTGAATGCCTCCACAAATCAATTTTAATGAAATCTAATCTATTAATAATCTCAAATGCTTTGATTATTACTAACACAAAGGGAATTTGTATTCGAGTCAATACGCTCAGTTCAAGTTTAGTAAGTGCTTTTCAATTATTCCCGTCCAACACATTTACCATAATTGATCAGAGTTGTCAAAAGAAGAGATTTCTCAGCTGTGATCTAGAAACTTCGATTTCAACGTATTCTTAGTATCAAACTTTTGTCTATTTAATTTCATATCTTATCTTTGCTATCATCAGTAGCAACCACTATTTTTTCATTGCTGGATGAAGGCTTTACCAAAACTACTCCATTTATTCATTGTTGTATTTTATTTACAATTTTACATTACTTTTACATTTTTTGTGGTTCTTTATGGTACTTTATAGGTTTATGAGAATCTCACAGTACTAATAAAATTGTAGTATACATACTGAATATACTACAATACGAAATGAAAATTGTCCATTATGAGAAAATAAATCTCGAGCAACAGAAATAGTTGTGGAAATGCAGATTTCTAAATTAATTTTTTACTGGTTCATGCAACCCTACCACAACACAAGATGTGATGAGAGAAAAATCTCTATAATCCTCATCCTATTGGTCTTCATAGCACTTACCGAAATGAGAGATTTTACCATAAAAAGGTAATTCATTCTTACTTTTGCTTACGTAAATGTTAATAAATTTGTTTACTCAACCTAGAAGACTAATCTAGTAAGAAGTTTCGACTAACAATGTGTGAACTTTATCCTCTACAATGAATTCGCCGATCGCGTTATTACTTTGTGCCAATACAGTTGCCGACGAGGTCTTGCAGAGAGTGACCGATTACTGGGATAACTGCCGCCGTTTTATGACATTTGGATCATTATCATAAGATTTATGTCACCGCTAAGTATGACTGCGAGAAGTTGTAGCCAGTGATCCAAATATTATTTATATTATTATTATGGTTAACATGTTTTTTTAAATAAATTCTACTTTCCGCAAACATTAAAAAAACTTTTTATTTAGTCGATTTATAAACTAACATTTCGAAACCTTCGTCAAAAAAGTCTTTCGGGAGGGTTGATAGTAGTGTTAGTCGAATTTTCAAACTATCAGTATTCTAGGGTTAAGGCGATGCACTACGTCGTGTAATATTTTAATTGAAGCCGCTATCAATAACAGCCCTTACGTAGATGGCGATAAGATTTAAATTCCCGCTTAACACCATCCACCTGTTTTGATTTATGCGTGAAAAAACATGGCCAAAAAGTGGCTTTTATTTTATTATGTGGATGTTCAGGCATAAATATTAAATCATTTTATGAATAACTTCATTTTCCACACTGTAAAATAAAATCATAACCGAAAATGGGTTCGTAAGTAGGAGATTTTGAACTTTGAAGCAGTTTTCATAGGTCTTCTACATTATTTTTTTCTGGGCTTATAAAAAGACTTATCTAAAAAATAATCGGTTATTTCAAAGGCCAGGATGTATTCTACTCGCAGTATTTAATTAAAGCATCTGAAACATTTCTAGTCGACCAATTTTTCAAACCAAAAACACATGATTTTGCATTATTACGTAGTGCATCGCCTTAAATAAAATCTAGAAACAAGTGTCATAAAAAAACATCGAAAGAAAAAGCTTAGATAAAAAACATTATATCATATTCAACAGCGTTACTTAACTCACCACTTAACCATGTAAGTACAAACAAAACTTTCAAAACTGTGATGAAATATTTTTTTTAAATGCGGTATTAAGCCTATTTTCATAACAGTCGCACTGTAGTTGATCTATCACGTGGCCAGGAGAGATCCGCACAGAATTTAGATATTCGCGTGGGCGTTGAGAAACTGGATTTGTGAAGGGAAACCACACTGCGTCAAAAGTAATATTGAGTACCAATCAAAATGTTACGTACTATTTGGTACAAGCAAAAATATGCTGTCGTAAACAGAACCGGATTGATAGAATACTTAAAACTATATTATCGTATTACTTAAAGTCACCGAGAAGTAGGTACTTAGCATCGAACCCCTGCTACTCTTCATAGAGAGTTGCAGATGAGGTGGTTATGGTGTATATTTATTTTAAATTTTATTTATTACAAAATAATGCAAGATTTAAACTAATAACTTTGCGCTGAATTTATTTTTTTCCTAATTATTCTACTACCGCATAAGGTTTATCATCCATTATTTATTCACCGATGACCTAAAAGCCTTTTTTTCAACCGGCGCTGTATTTAACCCATAGTATTACCTCCATGATTTTTTGTTTAATTATTATAAATCAGAATCATCATTATAACTATATCGATAGTTTGAGAAACCTAAAGTTAAGATTTTCTAACAAACTTCAATCAGATCATTGATGTATTATATTTAGATGAGACATGAAGTGAGAAAACAGGATCCATTTTTTTATAAACAATTGAGCTCCAACGCTCTAACTAAAACTATCGAATCCTGTCTACGCGCACCGCTTATCGCGATCTAATAGGGGAACAAGTTTCGACAAAATATTAGTACGAAGTAGCTAATTGAATAGCTCCATGGGTACCTACCTGACTAAGTTTAAAAAATAATGTCATTGAGGCAGTGACGTTTCTTCGGACAAATTATATAATTCCTTATTTGATAGAATAAAAAAATGTTATATAAAATATTAAGTAGGTTGGTATTTAAGTACAAATTTACAAACCTTATGATTTTTAAGAAATATTGGATTTGGTTAATTAAATAATTGCTCTAACGCCATTTGGTGATATATCCAATGTTTTTAATACAATTGATTCCGAAATAAAATTCCGAGGTGAAAAGCAAAATAAAAGGTAACTTTAGTAAAACAATCTGGATCTAAACAACAAATATATCTGGAGATTTGCACAGTTCTGCAAGAGTGCAAATTTATATTTGATTGCATTTCCAACATCTCATCTTGCGGCGGAATCTGATTCAGTTCAGTTCATTTACTCTGAAAAGCTCGTAATAGTCTTGATGTCACGAATAGAGTCAGTCTTCGTTTGTCACTGATAATATTGCAATCTTTCAATGACTTTCTAGATTGCATCAGACATAAGGATCACATGAAAATCACGAATTTGAAATGTACTTGAATCACGTTGAATGGTAAGTGTGCGGTTTCATTATTTATTTCAGAACTTTCACAAAGGCATTGTAAAGAACATCCTGATGATTGCCAAAATCTAAATACCAAAATAATTAGGATTACACTAAATAAAAAGTTGCCCATTTGATAAAATCCCGGGGAAGATTGGTCGAATATGTGGCAGTCGAAGACGAAGTATTCAAAAATTAGTACAAGTGCAGTCTGAATTGTTCCTGGCTGCTGTTAGCAGTGACAAGATTGTCCTGATGATAGCCAACCCTCAAAAGGAGAGAACACCAGTAGAATAATAAGGATTGCACTTATTGACAAAGTAAAGCAAATGGCTTTGACAACCTACGTGGTTGAGTGATTACGATCCTAGGCCATGAAACCGACGGTTACTGGATAAAATCCCTGATACAGACCAAATATTCAACAGCTGTGACGTACTAGATATACGCCAATTATACGTTAAAACACTACTAAACTATATTTTTGACAAAAAAATAAATTTCAACATGTGTATGTTGAAAAAATAACACTAACAGACCAGTTAGAAAAGCGTACAAAGAAAACATAAAAACTCCGACAGTAAATTCAAGCTTTGGACAAAGACACTACCAATACCATGCAATAAAAGCTTTCAACAGTGTAAAACTTGAAATTAAAATTGAGGAAAATAAAAATAAATTCATAAACAAAATTACAAAATGAATTAAAGAACAAAAAAGACAATATTACCAAAATGTCATAGCATAAAATAAAAATAAAACCTTCACGTAACACACAAAACCAATATAAACACACATCACTCACAAACACACAAGATTATTTTCAATGTATTATTTTTTAATTTTAAATATATTATTATGTATTTTTAATTTTAAATGTATTATTTTCTCTTTAAATGTATTATGTAGATTATATTTTCATATTATAAAATAAAGGCCTCAGCACGGGCAAGCCACCCAGTGAGGCCTACATTACTGGAAAACTTAAAATGTAAAAAATATTGTACCAAATAAAATAAAATAAATAAATAAATAAAATATTTGTAAAGTCGGTGTACTTGTGGCACGTTCCAAAGTTGTAGATTATTTCCGTATCACCCTTGTGAAAGTCCACCATTCAGAATTGAAACGTTGATTGAAATGGCTTTATCTGTGTTTGGTGACCAGTCTAAATAGCCAGGTACTTAAACACTTTCTCTTCCACATCTCCTTTCCCTCCCTAACAGCAGTATTCAGCCTCACAAACATAACCAACTGGGCATTCTATATTCTTACTGTTTTTAGACGGCTGGGATCAGTTGGAACTCTTGTAAGTATTCCCAATAACTGTTTTACTTGGGTTTCAGAAACACATGAACGCTAAGGGGGCCAGGTATAGAAACGTTTAACAATCTTTTTTTCTAAACTAAACAAATGATAGAAATTAAACTACTCACATCATTTCTTGCCCTTTTAAGTCTCGGAGACATTTGAAATTATTTTATTAACAATAAGAACGCTAGATGGTGCGTGGGTGCAAGATGTGTAGCAATTTTAATAGCGAGTCATCTCATCATGTCGTGGTAGTAATATTTGTTCTTTGTTCAACCTTTCGTACCTATTCACAATAACTGGGTTATTATACCATCTCCCACTCAACTTTCGCTCTTTTGTATTGTGTAACTAAAATAATTAATAATTACAATTGTCGGTTTTCTGAACCCTACTAAAACAGAGAGGAATTTGAATTATTAAAACATTTACGAAGATGAAAAAATCTCTAAGTCTTGTGTTAGAAACAATTATTTTAGGGATTATTCTGTAGTGACAAGAATTCGTTAGGGAAAATGGAATGACATAAATACGAGTATCACCTCGATTCAACGAAATTTCTAAATCTATTGATCTCTCGAACGGCATTTTATATTTATTGAAGCATGTATTGAATAAATGAAGAACTTTAACGTTAGCCATGACTGCAATTCCTTTTTGTATTTTTACATTGGTTTCAGTTTACAAGAATCTACGAGCGCTTTATTTGGATTATCATCTGTACTGTTCACTAGAATATGGAATGTATTTATCTTTAAGATTTTCTACTCCAACATTATTCTATTTTATAAGCACCAACTTTCTCTTAACTTTACCTTTATTATATTTTTACTATATTTCATATTTCGATGCATAAAATTCACCACCCAATGTATATACTCTTCTAATCTATCACTATACGATACGCTACGATTATTACCGGCCAGGATTACTCCTGTTCCGTTGCAAATGGTGCACCAGGGGACACTGATTTGTTAGGACTTGGATCACGTGCTTTGAGGATGGGAAGAAGGTTGGAGTTTAATCGACCAATAGACATGGCAACCAAATAAATCAATGTAAGAATTTCGGATTGGCAGGAATAAAAAATTGTATGTCTTTCCTCTCGCCTCTTTTCGGCTCTTCTTGGAACTTCTTGTCTCTTTTTGATTCTTCTTATCTTTTCTTGCTTGTTCTTGTCTTTTTTGTCTCGTTTTGTCTCTTCTTGCGTGTTTCCTCTTGAATCTTATTGTCTTTTCTTGTCTATTTCTGGATCTTCTTTATCCTTCTTCGATCACATTTGGTCTAATTGAAATTTTACAAATTCTCGTCCACTGTTGGTACGCCTAGGTTCTTCTCGCATCTTTTTTATTTTTTCTTGTCACTTCTTGGCTCTTATTTGCTCTTCTTGTATCTTGTTATATTTCACTCTTCGAATTTTATACAAAAATAATTTATATACAGATTTTATAAAACAACCAATGTAAATTATATAATTTACCGTAAAATAAACCACCATATTACCACAACACGAAAAAAAAGAAGAAAAAATACAGCAAAACAAAAACATCAATATTTTTTTCTATCAGGAAACACATCAATAGGAACAAGTGATTCCATGTTTATCTTTAGACCCACTCCGTCAAAGGTATTTATTTATCAACTGAAAAAAAAACTTTAGAGAAAGCTTATGAAAACATGAACTTTCCATTACAAAGCCGAATATACGGGACAGGGTTATATTTGTAACAAAAGCTCCAGTTTGGCATTGTTGGGTTAAACTGCCGCGCATTGTAACCAAATTTAGATTGTTTGCCCCGCCGAATAAATACCGAAATCATTTATTATTCATACACTTTGCGATCATACAATGCACGAGATATATTATTATATAAGATGGATGTAAAATAATTAGAGTCTGTCTTGAAAACGTAGTTTAAAAATAGGTATGAATGTTTTGTTATAACAAATTGAATTGGTTTATTTTCTTATTATAAACAACCCAATATCAAATTTATATTAACCGAATTGAAATTATTCAAACAAAATTCCTGAAACACCTGTCGTATCGTTTTGAAAATCATCAATGTAATCCTATTACTCTTTACAAACGAAGAAAAAAAATTGACGTACTGTTTCTGTACAAAATTGTGAACTGTCTTATTGACTCCCCAGCCCTGTTAGAAAGGATTGCATTTTATTGTCCTGAACGCAATACCAGATCAAATACCTGATTTTATATACAACATTTCAAATCGAAATACGCACAAAACTCCTTGCTCGGGCGTATCTGCAAATCTTATAATGCCTTAAGCGATATTGACATTTTCCACTGTACCATTAAATCGTAATCAAATTAACCTTACTATGTACCTAAGTTAAAAATATTACTTCTGTATTGTTAAGTATTCTCCTTTTAATCATTTTTCACACACACTATGTACTTTATTACTTTTAATTAATTTCTAGTTTTTATAAATATTATAAATGGAACTTAACTGGTTTAAATCATGTTCTATATTTTATGTTCAGTTATTTTTTTTGTAAAACTGTATGTTTTCTATATAAACTAAAATAAAATAAAAAACCCTCTCCTCCCTCTAAATTTCTCGTCTTTCATATCATCTTCTTCCTCTTATCATATTCGGGTCGGGGAACCATAGCTTCGACAATACGCCTCCAGGATATCTAGTAAGGTCGATTGATAAAGGTTTTATCGAAAATGTCGGTAGCTTGTCGTCGTTCCCGAGTGTGACTACAGATCGCTGACAAACACACAGCGACCTAGTGTTCTTAATTTTTTGTGTGTACGTTAAATTCGTTATTGATGGACCGTACAAGATAACCAAGGTCGCATTAGAATTCTACCCATCCAGCCTCTAAAGACGTTTTCTCCAGCTATGCATGTAATTTACTACTCATAAAATAGTATGTGTCAATTTCTTCAGTGTATGTGGTACCAAAACTTTAGTTCCATTTTAAGTTCGGTAATTTGCACAAAATGTGAAAAAAAAAATATATCAAATATACCCCGCTCATATTTTGTAGAAAGACTTGCATAAAAATGTTCTAATGAGAGAATGTGACTGAAATGTGCATTTGCATACATGCATTATGCATTTATGCATTCCCCATTCACTGATGAGATAAAAATAAAATAACAGCACATCTTCTCTACTTTTTCCATCATGGTAGAATTACACGAAAATTTAATTCAAAATTTACCGAAAATAAAACCGAATGACAGAGGCTGTGTATTTTACCGAATTTCCCAATTTTACATTGAATTTTACCGAAATCACGTCTGTAATCCGTTTTCAAATAAACACGTCCATTAACGACATCGAGGGAGAATAAAATACAATCATCTAAATAAATCAATTGGATTTAAAATGTTGCTTTGGGGATATCTTTTATACATATTTTTAAACATAACGCTCGAATATGTGATTTATTTTATTATAAGCATACTTGAATTCGAAAATCACCAATTTTAAACATGTACAGTGTAATAATCGTGGGTCAAACCCTTTTAACACTTTATACTATATATGTATAATCAATTTATCGAAATTATCTGAAAAATATTTTATTTTCTTATATTGCATGAAGTTGTAAATTCAAAATTGGACTGCCCTGATGCCATTAATCTGTTGTCATTACATGTACCTCCAAAGAATACAAGATTGAACATATTGTTTCACAACAATAACTTTGAGTTGAATTCTGTCATGGAAAGGATTCACAGACTTAGCGGTGCGTCGCTGATGTTTTCGTTTAGAATTATGATACATTTAGAACAAATTTAATTTATCATTTTTCAGAAAATTACAATAACGACAAATCATAATTAATGCATATTATGCTTGTCTTCATTGTGTAATTTTTTTTCTTTCAAACGTTCTTCAGCTAGCGTTATTAACTTACAAAGTATATTTCTGCTTTATTTAACTTAACCTTTTAAAGTTTACGTTTAAGGTACTGTAGTTTTTTATTTTAATTTATAATCTCATTGTGAAGATCCAATAGGGCGTTAATAAATAAATAAAATTAAATATACATTTGTAACCGGCTTGTATTTTGAAAAGAATAAAAACAATGGTAAACTATGTATTACTTTGAAAGATTTATGAAAAGTGTTCGGTTATATCATATGATTAATTTGCTAGTCAATAACATACACTATTGGAGTGTGTTCTCACGAACGAAGAAGGATAAATGCAGGCAACTCCATTAATGGGGGACAGAACGCGGTTGGCGCTAACAAAAAAACTGTCCAAAGAAGCTAAGCTACCAGACCACAATAGAGTACTGTTACCTACCCTGATATGTGCCAGTGAGGCATGACTTTGGAAGAGGAAGCTTGGAAGTAGACTGAATGCTGTAAAAATGAGATCCCTGAGGCGTATGTACGGTAAAACCATGCACGATCATGTGAGAAATGTGTTGATCCGCAAAGAATGCCAGTCTGATGAGTAAGAATAATAAAGGAACGCTTAGATGATTTAGGTATGTAGAATGAATGCACGAAGAAAGCAGTTTTAGGAGAATATATGACGCAAATACGAATGAGAAGACAGTGAAGACAAGACATTCACGATCATATGCATCAGATACTTGAGTCGGACCATGTAAAAGAATAATAGAAGAGTATGTTTGAGACGATGATGCGAATGAGGCAAGGAGTGTGTGCCAAGACAGAGTTGTTTGGCGGTCCATCCGCTCTGCCTACCCCTGCGGGGAAACGGCGTGATCATTAGTTGTATGACCTTTAAAGTGATTATAAACTTTTTCGGTAAAAATCAATTTAACTTAGATAATCAATTATGTGAGGCGCTTACTGTTAAAATTTTGGTTTCCCCCTTTTAATGGGAGGTTTCTCTTAATTGTTTTATAATGACGACTCACATTTTACTACTATTTTCATGATTATTTTTAATGCACATTGTTGCTTGTCTACAATCGTGCTGACAAGATATTTGAAAAAGCTTATGGGGTAAAAATATACAAATCAATAAAAAACATTTCATTAAATTGATAAAAAATTCAAATATTAGATACAACATAGTAGTTCTGTCATATACGTTTTTATGTACAAAGATGCAGTTTGGTCGAAGTAAAATAAAATTATAATTTTTTCAATACTGGAGATAGGTTTGGTTCCCGCCGCCGCATAAATCTTTTATTGGATAACCAACACCTCTGCCATAAGTCACGCCAAATGTTTCGCGACGTTTGGTGATTTAGCAGTTCATTGGTGAGGTGTGTTCAGGATTCACCTGCCGAGATCGGGAGAGGCAGATTTGGGGAGACCCTTCGACCTCTCCAACTGGTGTTTCGGAGTCACTCCTGGATATACTGATCCCTAGATTCATACCCAAACCTCGTACCTTTTATCTTCGCAGAACTACCTCTGCTTCTTTCCTTAAAAAAGATCCTCCATAAATCATCCCAAAAGATGACATGCGCATTGAGGGATTTCATTTCCCCAGGGCTTCCTGTGTGGGGTTAATTAAAAAAAAATTATGATAAAAAAGTTTTTACCTCTAAATTTGAGGCGTACATTTTCAGTCACCCAGTAAACAAAGTAAGCAAGTACCGAGTGCCCAGCATTCCTGTATTTGACAGCAAAATGATACCACTCAATTCGGTTCCGCGCTGGAAAGTGATAAATAACGTTGGATTCCTGATTTTTCTGCTAAATCTATATTTAATTTGATCAAATTATAGTGATTTTGTGAAGGTAATGGATGGCGTATCGGCCTTTTGTCGGTAAAAATCTTTTCCGCGGTTACATAACTATGGAGGTCATGTTACATTGGACAACAAATAAATTGTTTTTCAGAAATATACTTATAAATAGGAACTTTCACGTCTAACATCTATTTACCGTATAGCAAGTGTTATTATGTAGAGGAAGCAATTTTATTTATTTAAGTTGAACCCCACAAGAGTTTAAATTGCGCAAGAGTTTAATTTGAAACACGAGAGTTTAAATTGAAAATCGCACAAGAGTTAAAATTGAAATTGAGAGTTTAAATTGAAATTGAGAGTTTAAATTGAAATTGAGAGTTTAAATTGAAATCGAGAGTTTAAATTGAAATTGAGAGTTTATATTGAAATTGAGAGATTAAATTGAACAGCACAAGAGTCTCAACTGCTCCCATCCATGTGTAGCTAGTGAGATTATCGCATCCCCAATTAGGGTATGTTGTGAGGCTGAAGGTAGTGGGTAGTGAAAGGATATGTATAAGAGAAAGGTGGGAAAGTACCTGGCTGCTCAGATCTGATCACCAAACACGGACAAAGCCATTTCAAGCAAAGTTTTAATTCTGAAAGGTGGTCGCAAATTAGGGCAATACTGTGAGTATCTTCCTCTCTGGAATGTGATGCAAATATACTATATATTATTTTATGTGAGTAAATTGTGAAATAACACAAATGACTTGCGCACGTCGGGATTCGAACCCGCGACCTTAACCACAAAGGCCGACAGCCGATGCCACACTCGGTAAAGCGAAATATCAAGACAGTTTCATCAAATTATTACGTTATATTTTTGTGCATGTACATTTGTTTAAAATTATTAAAGTTAACTTACTCCGTATAAAATTATAATTGTCCGAAAGACCAGGGTTCAAGTCCCAGATGCGATTGTTTGTTTTCTGATTTTTCTGTTTCAAATTTTCGTTTGAAAACCGCTTATATTTTCTTCACTAATTAAATATTACAATTTGAGGTTTTACTCAAATTATTCCAAAAAATAAAATAAAATTTTAATTATTGATTTATTACGAATATTTGATTTCTTGTGGCAATTGTAAGACGATTTAATTGAAATAAGGGAAACGTTTTCTTTAAAGTCTTGACAAGTGAATAGGGAATTCTCTTCACACCAAAAAATCACTTATTATTAATTATTCACATGTAGAAACACTTCAGACACAAGAATACATAGTTTTTATAATTTTCAAAAATCATTTATTTAAGTTATAAAGATTTTAAAAACAGGCGCGAACGAAATATTTCAATGCAGCTAAAAACGCCCGGTGATTGATCAAGCGTTCAAGGGCGAACGATGACGTCACTGTTGACCGGCCCGAGTAGATCCTGCAAACCGATGGCGGCGGCAGCAGCAAAGGTGTGACGTAGCACTTGTGACGTAGCGGTCAAAATGGCGCATGACCGTTTTCAGAGCCGAAATAGCACGCAATTTTTAAAACAACTACAAAAAATTGAAAATGCATTTAAAAAAAAGAGGCACATAATAAAATAATTATCTTTATTGAAATAAATTATTTACAAACTGCACGAGAATTCCCTATTGCCTAATATTGGTACCTAAGCGTAATTATATGTAACAATTAAATCTGCTTATGTTCGAAAAGTAGTCGATCGATATCGCTGAAAATTTCAAAGTTTGACTTATTAGTGCCAGGAGTGTTTGGAGAGTGGTTTGAAGGGTAGAATAAGTCGGGGACTCCTGACGAATACTGAGCAATATCTCTGCACCGGAATGAGATACAAAGCCGAATTAAAGTCAATGTAATGCAACTTTTTAACTGTAACATTGTGGTATAGAGTAGTGAATGGTGGAAGAAGTCAGAGACGCCCCAGAAAGACATTAGCAATAGCGAAACATTGCGAGATCCACTAACATAACCCTATTTTTGGTAGAAATGTGTGGTTGACATTGGGATGACCATTCAATTTGAAATGTGGTTATCTTAGGACGGGTCGGATTACAGAATTCGAACAATTCCTCAAATTTAAACGTTAATTTTCAAGCTCTTTGAAAGTCCTATTAAAGTACCGTTATTATATCATTATGGGCAAATTGTTTCATAGAACTGAAATAATAACAGTACTTGAATAGAATTTGAAAATAAGTTTGAAATTTGATGAATTTTTAAAATTATAAGAAATAACACTTCTTTGAATTCTATCTTCCGCTCCACACTCTCATCTAGGCCAATCTAGGAGATGAATACCGGAAATTCTAAATACCAAAATTCCTAAATTCTGAAATAGCCGAAATTCCTGAATACTGAAATACCTGAATACTGGCTGATTTCGTGCACTTTTAAATACAGGAATTCTAACACCGCAAATACCTGAAATACGGTATTAGCGAAATAGTATGAACTCAGTTACCATTTCTTGTTACCTCAACCTGAAAGGGATATCAAAATGATAAGCCACAAAAATAAGTGTTAATGAAGTTTAAACGAATGTTTTTATTGATCCATTGGAATAACTCTCTTTCGATTCATAGAAAGTCGACGAATCACCCTGGTGTAGGACCACCATTTAGATTGGAAACATAGCTTGAAATAGCTTTTGCCGCGTTTGGTAATCAGATCCAAATAGTCAGGTATTTCCTACCTTCCTCTTCCCATCTTCTTCTCTTCCCCACTAAATAAAAATCCTGTCTCTTAAACATTAGTTTATCATTCAAAAATAAGAATACATATTAGTTATTACTATGGTCTGTAGTGGCAGTTTGCTGTATGCGTAAAGCGCTGTATATATATGGTATCTTTAAACAAATGTTGTCGTATATTTCGGTGTAACTCTGGTGTTTTTGCTCTTGCGTCTTTTTTACCACAGGTTATATGCATTGATGCTTTTTATTCATGTATTTAATTTTGACTTACCTTAAGGTATAATTGCCTGATACTTAATAACTCTTAAAGACTGGAAAAGTGACTTTGCTGGACGCCTGACTGACTATCTAGCTTTTTCTTTCTGTTAACTACACAACACAACCCAATTGGAGATGCCATATTTCCACTGAATTTGGGCAGTAGAGATACATAAAAAACCACTATATAGTATCGAAGATTGGTACTTGTATTTTAACGAGAAATAAAGGATCAAGCGATCGTGTTTAATTATCACATAAGCAAGCACAGCCTGAAATATCCTTACATACTGACAATATCTACCGAGTAAAAATGAATGCCTCAGAACTCGGGAGATATTTTCAATTTGTATGGATATTTCAGGCAACTAATTATTGCCTATAATAATTCGTTATCCTTTGTGCTGTGCATTAAAAACCTTGTCTTATAAACATAGTTTATTATTAAAAAATAATCACAAGGTATATTAGGAATGAGGAAAAGGTTTTTGCCTGTTAATTGTGCTTGTTTCTTTTTATTTCTGACGGTTTCTGGAAGTCTACGTAGGCATTATTAATATTTCATAGATGTACATCTTTTAAGAATCGTCGATGTTTGATATTTCCACAACACCAACTGTTTTTAAATCACTATATGACACTATTAAATGTATTGTAACTTGGGGATGATAATTTTCCTTCAATTTCACACAATATTAATTGTTAGGAGGAGCGAAACAATATGCAACAACTACGAGTACTACGACGAAAATTCGAATATAAAACCAAATGATATTAGCTTCGGTCTTATTTTTTCAAATTTCCTTTCTTCTAAAGCAAGACTTTAAAAAAAAAGAACAAAAAACAAAGGAAACAATGAGTAGGAACTGGATTGTGGAATAATAATTAAACAGTTTCAATATTAAAAAACCTCGTTTGATCGTTCTGCTGTATTTGCTTCAATCTGCATTTATCTAGTCTAGGGTGGTGGTACTATTACCCATATCAACAATGGATCACTTAAGGCTAAACATAAGATAAAATAACAGCACTCCCGCCGCATAAACAATGATTAAGTCTTGCTGTCGTTGAGGCAAATGGAGGCAAATGGAGGCAATGTCGCCTCCAGGCTAAGAGCAAATTCTATACCAGCATAAATCAATGCCGTCTTTTAACTTATGACTTACAAAAAACTCCGCGTGTTGTCCCAGCATAAGTAGGCAAAGAAGATAAATAATTTATCTTTATGTTTTTTAGAACAATTTTTTTGACATGAGACATTTACATCATCGGCGCTACAGCATTAATTTTTGACGGCCGCATTTAGAAAATGTCTCCATTGAAGAACAAAGTTTATTTAATTTCCTTTTGATAATTTTACTGGCATAACCAAAAACTAATTTATTTGATTTTCACATATTTATGTAAGCCGTTAAAAATGTGTAGCTTTCTAATATTCACAATAATTCACGTATTAAAAAAAATAGTTTATTTTGCCTAAATGCTACGTTTAACTAAAATATTCGTATTTCCGCGAATTATTCGTTTGTAAATGTTGAAAGATGTTCGTTCACTAAACGATACCAACAGCGTCTTACAAAGTAATTTGTAGAGCTTTATTTAAAATAAAGCATGTTGAAAAGCATTATGAAAACTCTCGAAATAATTGTTACAGTAATTTACCCATCCTTAGTTCTTCGTGCCAAGCTGTCAGGTTTTCATTCGTCCAACAGGTAAAAGGCAAAAGGTAAAGGTTCCTACCTGCAGCCCATTAGGGCCCATGAGCTGATAACGTGAGGCATTACTTGGTGCAGGAACAACGATTATCGACATGAACATGATCGTGTTACGTGTATTTTAATAATAAGGACGTTGTGTAGCAGTGGAAATTATCGCCGCTTTTGTGCTGGTTTTAATATATTTTTTTAATCTATTGGAATAATTACCACGTTATAATTAATTCTTATAATTGAGCTGTGTTCGAGCTTGAACTTAACTTTGAGCTTGAACATCATCATAGCTTGAGCTTGCGTGAGAGTTGGCTCGAGCTTGACTTCAAACTAATATCAGTTTGATCTTAAGCTTATTTTTTGTTCCTCAGGTCGAAAGGTAGGAGTATTTCAACAATATTTCTGAAAGGTGATGACATACGCTTTCAAATTTTATTGTTTAAAAAAAACAAATATTTTTTGAATATTATTTTTTTTTTAATTCAAACATATTTTTTTATAATTGTTCACTTTAGGTTTTGTGTGATTAAAATTACCGATAACACAAAAATATATAAAAATGCAAGCATTTTATCAGACATTTTACATGAAAATTATTAATAAATAATTCACGTAGTTTCATAAATATTTTTCAAATTGCAGTCGGAACCTTTATTTTCATAAAGGGGCACATTTTAATTATTCCATGGTAAATTTCTTGGATTTTGGATTGGAATATAAAGCGAGTTGTTTTTTCTTTCACCGTTTAGACCACATTTCTCACTATGAAACAAAGGGAGTCACAAAGATTTGAATGAGACCTGTATGCGCTGTTCCCAAAAGCGAAAAAATTAGCCTGAGAGGTTAGGGACATTTTTTGCTGTAGACACCATTAGATCATATTTCTCACTACGCCAGTAAGGGAGATACAATGATTTCAGTGAGACCATATGAATTGTTCCCAAAGGCGAACAAATTAGCATGAAGGGTTAAGATAGATTTTCAGTGTGAATTTGTTCTTGAATATGGCATTAAACTGGCTTAATGTTTTAACATCAACCTATGATTGGGCTTGACACAATAGCATTCAAGCTTTTGACCTTGAATATCAACATATTACATATAAATGATAACTTTTTTGATGGATTTCTGAACCTGACTTAAGGTTTATAGCCTAAAGACCTTTATTTTGAGCTTGACTTTATTTCCTGTTTAGACTAAGCTTTTTTTTTTTTTTTTTTATTTATTGCTAAAGCAAACCCGATGAGTTACAAAACTCATTGTAGGACAAGAAAAACTATAAAACAGTACAAAAATATAAAAAGGGAGGTTAAGTAGAACAAACAAGAAGAAATAAAGAAGGAAACAGACAAAGATATACTATACATATAAGCACAAAGCCAAGGTAGGAATTTAGAAGAAGTACCTACCCACTTATTACTAATACATTACAAATACTAAGGACAGAAAGAAGAGAGATAGAAACAAAACAAAGCATAATACGACAAGAATTGGGTATTTTCGTTTTATATGTTTTAAAAAAATATCCTTTTAAAAACCTTGCTTTGAATTTTTGGATTACGCTGGCTGTTTTTGTACATATCTGGAAGATAGTTGATCCTGTGTCTAGATCCTTGAAGATATGATGGCTTTACAATTTGAGTTTTAGAATATGAACTTTCAGAAAGCTTGAAATGGCATATTAATTGTTGAAGATTTATTTTTAAAATCAACTTCCCATTTTACAACTAATCAACTCACACACTTCTATCACGAAACAATATTTCTTGTTTTTCTTTCTCAGGCGTTATTATTTTTTACCACGCACAAAATTAATTACAAAAAACATTAAGATTTTTTAATGAAACTAACTGGTGTAAAAATGCAAATCTTGCAAATCGATTTTCGGCCCAAATGACTGTATTTTGCTTTAATTTACATTCGAATCTTTGAAGTCATTATATTCTAATAGATTTTCACACCCACTATTTTTTAAATATTTTTTTAAAATACGACAAAGGAAAAAACGGGACCAATCCATTGTTAGAAATCGATTTAATCGCTAATTACCATTACCTCCATGTTACCACCTGTTCATATCTCAAGGTAGCTCCATCATCAGACACTCATCAAATATTCATATATACATTCACTTTATAATGATATTGGACTTTATGTTCTAAGCCATATATCTATGAACGCTCGTACCCAAAAATTTACAAACTCTTATTGTGTTCTTGAAACAATAATATTATATCTGACATTTTCGACAAAATTAACTTTTTTCTTAGATGTTATTCTTTAATACTGTATCTTAAGTATTAATTTTTAATGATAAACTTATATTTATAAAACAAGGTTTTTTATGCATAGCACAAAAGATAACAAATCACAGGACGTTAGAATGTGCGGGTTCAATTCCAGTCGGTGGCATTTATTTTTACTCGGGAGATATTTCCATTATGTACGGATATTTCAGGTGACTAATTATTGCTTATAATAATTTGCTGTCTAAAGTGGTTAAATATAAAATATATAATTTTGGGACAAGGTTCAAATATATATATATTTTTTTTTATAACAACACGGTTCCATTTGCTAACTTTACGGTTAAATTATTTTTGTCTTTTTATTGATAAAATATTTTTGGCTTTGTGTTGTACTTCTAGCTCATTCGTTAAGGATAATTGTGGAAAACTGATCAAATAAATCAAAAATGACATTTATCAAAAGTAAATGTGCAGAACGTATCGTTAAGGCGATGCACTACGTCGTGTAATATTTTGAATCGAGCCGCTATCAATAACACACCTTACGTAGATGGCGATAAGGCTTAAATTCCTGCTTCACACCATCCAACTGTTTTGATTTATGAAAGAAAAAAAAAATGGCCAAAAAGTACATTTTATTTTATTTGTGGATGTTCAGGAACAAATATTTAAATGTTTTTCGATCATTTTATAAATAACTTAATTAAGTTTTTGCAAATAATGTTTTGTAATCTAAAAATAATTCACCAATGCGATGCACTACGTAGTAATTTAAAATCATGTGTTTTTGGTTTGTAAAATTGGTCGCCTAGAAATGTTTCAGATTTTTTAATTAAATACTGCCAGTAGAATACATTTTAACCTTTGAAAAAATCGAGTATTTTTTAGATAAGTCTTTTTATAAGTCCAGAAAAAAATAATGTATACGCTTATGAAAACTCCTTTAAAGTTCAAAATCTCCTACTTACGAACCCATTTTCGGTTATGGTTTTATTGTATAATGTGGTAAATTTAGTAATTTATAAAATGATCAAAAAAAAAAAAAATATTTTTGCCTGAACATCTACAAAATAAAATAAAGGTACTTTTTGGCCATGTGTTTTTTTATGTATAAAATTTATACATTCATAAATAAAAACAGGCGGATGGTGTTAAGCGGGAATTTAAACCTTATTGCCATCTACGTAAGGGTTGTAATTGATAGCGGCTCAATTTAAAATACTACACGACGTAGTGCATTGCCTTAAAAGTCTGCGTGATTGCTACCATAAGTTCAAAGAATGCATTGTCATCGACAACGAGTCTATACGCTTAGTTTCAGCTCGATTGGATGTCGGTAAGTGGGTTAATTTCAACTTCCAAGATTTGCATTAATTCATTCACGACATTCATTAAAAAAGAAATCTCTCAAAGTAAAGATTTTCATGATGTATTTACTATGAACTAGAAAAAATGATACCAAATTGACATTTGAAAATTGACTAAATGGCCTTCCATGTACATTGGACTCGGTGTAAATTATTTAAAAAAAACAGTTTTTCTGTGACATATCTGTGGTGTCACGGTGTAATAAGTCATAATTATTTAAGCAGTACCAACCATCTAGGCTAGACGGTAGGACATGTACAATAGCCGTGGAAATAAGGTAACAAAAGTAGGCGCTTTTGTAGACTATTTTAGAAATACATTGTGTTAAAGTACAAAGGAAGAGGTGAATAAATGACATGGTATTATAAAATGACAAGGGATGGAATTATTATCAATAATTTCTATGCTAGAAGTACGGCCAATGTCGTTCGTGACTTTTTTACTAAGAAAAATAATATATTATTTTGCGTTAATTGAATTTTGTGTCGATCATTTTATATGACAAATTTGTACGGCTAAAGGTAGCAGGGGAATGGAAGAAGAAGTACGGTTGAGAGGTGGGAACATACGTGACTAGTGGTCAGTAAACGTAGCTGATATAATTTAGAAAAAAAAAGTCTCCAGACTCCAGTTTGGAAAGAAGCGTAAAATGTCATTTTGCACCTAAGTTAGTGGGCTATAATGGAAAACAAATTAATGCTAAAACAAAATGTTAGTGTAAAACAGATAGGTAATGACTTTCCACTTAAGGCATCACTATTTTAATCTTTATAACGAATTGGTGTACATTATAAACACCAAAAAATATGTTTCCCGTGAGTAGAATACAAATAAAAAAATAAACTACTCAGGAAAAAATATAAATGCAAACTACCAAAAAAAATATTTTTTCAATAGAAATGTATGAACTCGTAAATGAAAAAAACTTTTTTTTAAATACAGTATTATTGCTAAGTATATCTGTGACAGTTTGCTTTGATTAACTTTTTTACTTTATAGTAAAATTATTTACAAAAGAAATAAAAACCACTTTTGTGCTTGAAAAATAACGTTTCTAGACTCCGTTTGTAAAGCGATTTTAATGTCTATTACATACATTCGTGACAATATAAGGCATATCAAAAATATACACATTTTTGGCTTTTAGCTTCCTCTTAAGAAATTGTTGACTTTGAATGGATATAGTTTTGGTCCTACTCACCGTATTAGAAAACAATTAATATTTGCACAGTATCTAATTAATTACCTTCCATCGATTATTTTACACCTTGACAATTTTTTAATTGAATAAAAAAAAGAAATTGTTCAGTGATTTCCGACTTGTTCTTAGTGATTCGTATAATAATTAGAGTGATTGCCCTATTAAGTGAATCGATCAGAGAACGTTAAGGCGATGCACTACGTCGTGTAATATTTTAAATTAAGTCGCTATCATTAACAACCCTTACGTAGATGCCGATAGGTTTAAATTCCCGCTTAACACCATTCGCTTGTTTTGATTTATGCAAGAAAAAAACATGGCCAAAAAGTGCCTTTTATTTTATTTTGTGGATGTTCAGGCATAAATATTTCATTTTTTTTCGATCATTTTATAAATCACTTAATTTGCCAGTTTTTTTTTTGCATTTTTCATAGGCCTTTACATTATTTTTTTCTGGGCTTATAAAAAGACTTATCTAAAAAATACTTGATTATTAGGCCAAGATGTATTCTACTCGCAGTATTTAATTAAAGCATCTGAAACATTTCTAGGTGACCAAATTTTCAAACCAAAAACAAATTATTTTGCATTACTACGTATGGCATCGCCTTAATAAAAGAGTCCCAAGATGGTACACACTTATTTATTTTATATTCGATGAAAAACATGCTTTTATTGGATTAGTAAATGACTGCCAACCGTGTTTCGCTTATCTCAAGCTTCGCACGGACTTATCTATTAACTAATCATAATTACATACAGACACATGTATATATAAGTATATATATGGTTTTCCAATAAGAAGTGTTATTTTGAATAGCCCGCTATTTCTGTAGGTGTTACTTTTAAAGCCATTTTTTAACATTTGACAAGTAAAAACTACGCCATTAATAAAAATGGAACGATACACGCTTCAACAACGCAATAAAATTATTTAAATTCACTTGAGTGAATCAAATTCAAATCATCTTGAGTGATGAGGCCTGATGAGGCCCATTTCCACCTCGGTGGCTTCGTCAACAAGCAAAATTGTCGCATCTGGGGCTCGGAAAACCCAAGAGTTATTGTTGAAAAGCCTTTCTATCCTCAACGTGTGACTGTTTGGTGCGGTTTATGGTCCGGCGGAGTCACTGCAACAGCAACAGTTACGGTGAATGTATTGCGCTATCGAGAAATGATTAATGATTTTTTATGGCCGGAATTGGATGGTATTGATCTAGTTCTAGACAATGTTTACTTTCAACAAGACGGCGCTACGTGCCACACAAGCAACGAAACCATTGATCTTTTATGATTGAATATCAAAATAACACCTCTTATTGGAAAACCCTGTATATATATTACAAAATAATACAATGAGAGAAAAAGACAAATACAGAAGAAAACACCTTATTGGTGACAGAAAGAGATAAAAATATAAATGAGGCAAACAAATTATTTTAAGAGGGGTAGGACGTAACAATTTCAGTGGAATTTAATGGAACCAATTAAATGTGGGACTATCAATTAAATTTATTTGACTTTTCATTATTTTGGGTGTATTGGTGATGGCTCTACTAATTTCTAGGGCTTCTAAATTATATTCTTTATAATACAAAAATAAAGTCGCTATCCGCGTCTGTCTGTTTGGGCGTTTAGTTCTTTTAAACTACGTGACGGATTTTGATAGGGTGTTCACTATCAAATAGAAATTTTTTTCCGGAAGATTTATACAGGATGATTCGGGAGGTGATTTTACGTGATGGTAGAAGTAAAAAAAAAAGTTTTTCCAAATTCTAATGTTTTTTTCCCATACAAAAATAATACTTTGTTGCTTGAAATTATTTATATGATTTTCTTTTAAGCTTTGTTCCACTTTATTGAGTTATATAGGACAACCGGTTTTGATTGCACTCAACCTTTTTCAGGACAATGGGAATTTATTTATTTATTTATTAAACGCCATAAAAGGCTTTTTCAGTAATGTGAATACAAACAGTTTATGAACGCCACAAGTATTTTGGATAAAACCTAACACTATTGAAGAATGTTAAATCGTACGATATACAAAACATTGAACATAGTCTCAAAAATAAAATAGTAAAAACTTTTTAACCATGTCAACAGAATGAAGAAAAGTGTGTTTTATCTTCTTCAAACATTATTAATTCACAAAATTGAGGAAAAACGTGAAAAGTAGAGCAACATCGAGAATCGAGTGGAAGTCTCTTTCCTAAATTGTAGTAGATATTCTCAATATTTCCCTGGTGAAGCACCACCAATCAGAATCAAAATCTTCCTCTACTTCATCTCTTCCCTTCCAACATAGGAGGCAATATAGTCCTATTGACTTCGGACAGTTCGCACTCTCAAATTAGGGTAAACTACGTTATGATTGCCCGCTACTAATAATTGCCCACACTGAATATTTTTGTCGTTTTCTCAATAACTTATATAAATATTTCACCGAAATCTTAACATGCCTTTATTGGTTTAACGTGAATCGATATTGCTGTATCAACGGAAACAGTCACGTTGTTGAAAAGTGAAATCAGATTTTGTGGAGCTCGTCAAAGTGTTTTCAACTTAAAGATAATTCTTATATTATCTTAGTTTTTTACATATTATTATTGACAATAAAACTAAATAATTAAAAGTGTGCCATCTTCAGGGTAATGTAAGCGAGGGTTGTTTCAGAATTTTCGAGTTCTGTGAAAGTTCGTTTTCAGGTTATTTTATTATTTCAGTTCTATCAAGTAACTGACCTATAATGATATAGTTACAGAACTTGAAAAGGACTTTCACGGAACCTGAAAATGAATGTTGAAATTTGATGAATTATTCATATTCTATGAAATAACCCATCCTTAGACTTTTATCGAATCGTTAAAGTGGGCAATCAATGTAATTATTGTAGGAGTCACTATGAGAAGTGGACAATCACTGTTCATTTAGTTTTTTTTATTTACGTAAAAAAAATCCATTTAGGTATGGTGAAATATTTTATGGGTAAGAAATTAAATATTATGCAACTATTTATTGTTTTCTAATATTATGATGGGTGGAACCAAACCTACACCAATATTCAAGTCAACATGTCCTTAATCGGCCAATGATTATTTACCTACGTTACCCCTATATCAATATAATTTTTGCGATATAATCCAAACCCATAACCTTCCGTTTAAAGAATGTTTATTTTTTTACTGAAACTATTTTATTTAATTTTCATACCAATATACCACGAATGTCAACAATTTCTTAATTAATCTGCAAGCAAAAACCAGTAGGCGAATAATTCTCCATGTAACATGTTTGATTCAACTGTCGAAATCGATTAAAAAAACTCTCACCGTTTAAAAACACAATTCACCAAAAACAAATTTGTTATTTACAAGACCATTAGTAAGCATATGACATTGCGCAGTTCAAAACTGCGATAAATTGATTATTTATAATCAAATTAATGCCTTTCAAATTACAAAATATTGATTACTCACAGGTGATAATCATTAAATAATTCGTATCAATTCAACACCCACGCGCAACAAATACGACCCAGCTAAATAACAACAAAATAATAGCATTAGAAAAAACGTATGATAATTTATGTATGAAATCCGTGCCTGTCCTGGGCGCGCCATCATGGCCGTCTAGTCTTCGTGGCGCTTGAAAGCCATATCTATTCCGCAATACGTTTTGATTAAAAACTTAAATTATAGTACATTGTTAACGAATTATATAAGTGCACATTGACAGCCTACCTCTTACTAATATCTAAATAGTATTTCCATACTTGAAAAAAGTGATATATTGTTGTAAGCTATTAAAACATTCAAAGTATAGGGTTATTACAAAAATCAGATTATAATATTTTTTAAAAGAGACAAACCAGAGGAGTGATCCCACGATGTCTAGGTTGGGACTCGACGCATTTATTAACTCGGCTACTAGGCAGCCTACTCCATTTTATTTATTTTTATATTAAGCCCCCGCATTTCAAATTCGATTAATAACATATTTCTCATAAACACTTTATGTTTTCAAGTTCCTAAAAAAGTATAGGTTGATTTTAAAGATAATATATGTACATTTGCAAAGCCGATACGGTACTATATGAAATTACCTCTATAGAAAAAAATGGCAAAGTAAGTTTTGAAAATTATTAAAAACACATTTTCTTCTGTTAGTTATCGTGTTACAGGTATGAAAAATTTCATAGTGTTTCTCCAAAAAATTCTAAACAAGTCCTGTTTTATTCGATATTTTCATAATTTTCGCTTGATTAATATTGTTTTTTAATACTTACATCCGTATTTACATATCTCTCTTTCAAAGTATATTCTTCTTCTTTTTGAATGCTTACTATGGAGCCTTAATGCCGCACAGCATTTCGTATCGCCCCCTTAAACGGAATCCATTCAAAATATCAATCATGGCGTGTACAAAGAAAAGAATTATCAGTAAATCACACATCTAAATTACTTATTCGTAACAGAGCAATTGCTTAACGATTCTGCATTGTCTATCGAAATTTTCAACGTCACTTACACACAGTTCCACAAATATCTTTTGACAATCTATGTCTAATTGATTGTCAAAAAACAGAACTAATTGCAATCAAGAATGTTCTACACTTATTCTAACTTCTGAAATTAAATATCTTGGTATATATATAGATCAACATTTTAAATGGAAAAAACAAATTTGTGAACTTGTCAAAAGAATTAGAAAATGTATTTATATATTTATAAGACTTAGAAATATTCTTAGACTAGAAAACCTAAAAAGAGTGTACTATGCAATTGTACAATCTATATTACAATATGGTATTATTGGCTGGGGAGGAACTTATAACAATATATTAAATCCACTTAAAATAGTTCAAAGATTGATAATTAAAGTAATATTGAAAAAACCATCCCAATTTTCTACTGAGATTCTCTTTTCAATATTCAATGTACCCACAATAGACAATATATATAAAAAATATTCAATTCTACAAATTTATAAAGAAATACAGTTAAATAACTTACAATTCAATTCATCAGTAAGATATCAAAAAACTATCAAAATCCCAAAACTTAATACAAAGCACACACAAAATACCTATCTCTATCTAGGTATAACATATTTTAACATCCTTCCATTATATCTAAAAAATATTGAAGATATTCAGGAATTTAAAATAAAATTAAAAAATTACCTAAAACTACTATAAAAGTCCATATCTTACTCTTATTATTATTTCCTTCAAATCTTGAAACTGTATTATTGATAAATCTTGCCTATTTCTTACTTATCCCTTTGGTTTTGCAAATATATTATTTACTTACTTACATGATTCCATATAATTGAGCTAGGATTCACTCACCAAACACAAGAGCCTTGTCTCTTTATGATGAGGAAAAGCTATTATTATTTACCTTGATAACACTGTATAATATGTATAATTGTATATTTATTGTAAAAAACATATTAAATAAAAAAAAAAAAAAAAAAAAATGTCACAAAACTGCCCCTGTGACCTTGTACCTCACTTTTTCTTATATTCTCCGTAATATATTAGTTTTATGGAGAACAAACAATAAATAAATTAATAAATAAAATAAATATTGTCTGAATTAATCATGGAATATTAATGATAAAGTGCACAAAGTATGAAATTAAAATCGTCACCCAAAGTACATGAAACTCTTGATTGCCCCACGAGCGGCTTCAATTCAGGTATAGAAATCACTAGGTTCGTAGGAAATAAAAAAATAAAAAGTAAAAAAAAAATATTTCCAAATTTATCATTTTCTTTATACTTATAATCCGTATTTAAATGGTTTGGATTGTGTACTCTTATTGTTAAATGCTCCATTCTGAGAACATTTTACAGGGTTTTTTTTTCGTTCAGTTTCCACGAGGACGCTTTCTATTTTGGTACCGTTTAAAATGGCGGACATTATTAGACATCTATCTTTTGTCTTTGTTTTACGTAACTATTTTATGAGGAAATGTTGCATTTTTATTTCGTTATATATTTATACAGGAACGGATACCACGTATATATATTTTTATTTATTTATGTCTATTCTTGAATACACATTTTACAAATGATTACAGTGGTTTATATTGTAGTATAGAGAAAAAGTATAGAAAAAAGGTATAAAAAATAAAGAACATAGGTTGTAAAACTGTGTGCGGGTGATATTGGATGTTACGGAGAACCTATGCTGAGGTGTTAACGTGTTTGTGTTTGTGTATTCTCTCGTACAAAAGTACAGAAAATAAATAAGTACAGTACAAAAAGTACAGAAAATAATAAGAAAATAAATATGACTACAAACATCACCATAGTTAAAGAAATAATTACAGCAATTGAAGAAATTTTAGTTTTTTTTCTGTTAACCCTGTGCGCATATTGAACTATAAATAATATTGAATGGACATGGACCATTAGAACAGAATAAATAACGCGTAATTTTTTTGGTAGCTTTCGGGACAAAGCTCCTCTTGAAGACAAGATTAGATTAATATTATTTCAAAGGTCGCCACTCATTATCAAATAGTTCTAAACAAAGGAACATAAATTTTGTTTTTGGGTTAAAGCCATTAATGGTTGTAAAATTCTTAACAAGGCCTTTAATTTTATCATAGACATTCATTGCGCTTTGTGTGTTGTTTTATTGTGATTGACTTACTGATAATAAACAAGTGTTTTTACATAATTTTAATGATTGACTATACTCGAATTTTAACGCTAACTAACGCTAACTTTTTAACTAAATAGCTAACGTTGTTTATGTACATCGTCAAGCCAACCATTCGACTTTTTGACGAATATTTAACAGGGTTTTAATTATTTTAATTTTATGAAGTGTACAATTATGAGGTTAATATAATAAAAAACGTGTCTTTTTTTGAATTTGACATATTATATAATATGGCATTTCATCTTTCTAAATAAATTTCAAGAATTCTTTTCACCTTTCTACACTTGAGAATTGTAAAGACAGAACATAAATTACCGATGAAAATCGATTTACTTATAACAACCACAAAAGCCGTGGAAACTAACAACTAACCATTCTATAAAATGGTAAGTAATCTCAACAACAATAAAAACTTACCGACAAAATACAACTAGCCGCCACTAAATGTACAAGTTACGACTATACTCTCGGTAGAAGCAATCAAAACAGACAGGTAGATTCGCATTAGATGTTTGTCATTTTAACGAATATTAGCTTTACAGGGTTAATAAAGAAATTACTAGTCCACCGTTTACATCCAATATTATCAGATTTAAGCACAGTTTAAAAAATACATATAATATACTATTTTGTATTGCGTCATGTTTGTGAAAAAATAGCTTCAAAGCATTTAGCTTCCACGGTTTCTTCTACCATACTCCTGGCACTATTTCTTTATTCATATGCTTTTCAAATCCAAATCATCCAAGCGTCTCTTTCATAATCTCAAGATTTTGTAACATGGCCGGCCATCAACTATTTTACTCATTTCTACAGCATTCTGCTGTGTTTATTTTTTCTTCCTCTGCCAGTTCCTATTTTCAAAAATGTGAAAAAAATACACTTTCCAAAGACTAACAGTTACAGTTTTTTAAAGATTATTGAACTTGAATAGTTTTACGCATTATGAATACGGAGAGGTCGAGGGGTAAGGCTCTCGACTAGCAAGCCAGAGGATGCGGGTTCAATTCCCGGCGTGCGCAGGTAAATTGTATTTGATTAATTCACAAGTTACTTATTCAAAACAATATAAAAGTCTATTTGCGGCACGTTCCAGAGTGGTAAGTATAGCCCTGGTGTAAGACCACCATTCAGAACTGAAGCGTTGCTTGTAATGGATTTGGCCCTGTTTGGGACCAGGTCTGAATATCCAGGTACTCACCCACCTTCATCTTCTCCATCTTCTTCTCCTCCCTACTATCTTAAGCCTCACAACATACCCCAATTGGGGATGACATGAACAGAAAAATGAAAAAATCCTTTGTTTCGATGTGGGTTCCGATAAACACAATATTTACATTTTAAGTAGGTTATCAAGAGATGGGTTTTTTGAATATTTTTTTTATAAGTAAATTAGGTACACACTAACTAAGCAGTACTTAGGAACAATATGATAAAAAAAATTTCGGGCAACCGTGAATAAAGCACTTTTTCCTTTGGCAGTTTTTAGAAGGATCATTTAAAGTAGAATTTAAAATGAACATACCTTTAGGTTAAAAGAATTTAAATGTAAATCACTAAAAATACATACTTTCGTTTTATAAAATGGAATGCTCCTACTTATTTTTGATGATATCATCGTGTTACTGCCAGCCGTAAAAGTGGAAAAATACATATTTAATAGTTAAAGCCACTCAGAAAGACTCCATTACTATTTAAGAGATAATGACTGTTATCTCCATACATAATAACAATGGTTTTTTTTAAGTTGTGTTAGTTCGTTTTAATACCATAAAATCTTTTTTTTGGGAATACAATTTTTTTTTTTATATAAAATATATTACATTGTAATCATTTCACATGATGTAATATATGTATATATATATATATATATATATAAGATGTATCGCCAAATTAAAGCTAGGCTTGTGTGTATTGTGTTTAAATCCATCAATGAAGTGGCCCCACCCTACATCTCTGAACTATGCGTCCCGGAAAACACTGGTCTGAGGCAGTCAATTCTTAGATCAGCAACATCAGCAGCTGTAGGCAGACTGATGGAACCTAAGCGCAAGCCAAATACTAAGTTTGTTGATCGCGCTTTCGGAGTATCTGGGCCGAAGGCTTGGAATAAACTCCCTCCAGAACTAAGATCCATAACAAGCCCAACAGAATTCAGATCTAAACTAAAAACTTATCTTTTTAAGCTGTCATACCCTTAAATTAAATATACCATTCCTGAGAGAAAGTCCAGTTATAACCAATTACGTCCTAAATCCTGTATCTAAATTTCGCTAATAAACAATTAGTTAATGTTAATTAAGTGTTAATTTCAAGTGACCTACCAGGTAAGTATTGTACTGTATATTTTCTCCATATATAGTTAGTAATAACATAGAAATGTATTATATACTTGTACAACGCCCTTGAGGTGATTTTACACAAAAACGGCGCTATAAAAACCATCCAAATATTATTATTGTTACTATGGGAGATGTGTTATTATGTTCGTTATTTTGTTATGAAGCAGTGTTAGTAATAAATATAAATATTTCAATTGTTTTTATTTCCAAACTAATTAATTAATTAATCAGTGGATGAGCAGAGAAACACTCGAGGAAAGAGTCAAAATTTATTTATATGCAAGGGTATTCAGTTTATATTTTCAGTGTGTTTTTTAAATTAAATTTATAACATTTATTGTTTTATATATATATTTCTGATACTTTCTGGAAAAATATTTAAAAAAATTTTACTCCAAGATTTTGAAATTGGGAGAATTGATGATACATCCACTAAGCAAGCATTTTAGCGCCAGTGGATATTCATTGGATAACCAACACCTCTGTTATAGGCCACTGAAACTGGTTCGCAACGTTTGATGACTTAGCAGGGGTGCCCAGGTTCATGGAGTGAAGTTTAAATTGCATCTGCTTACCAGCCGGATCAAGAAAGGCCGGTTGAGGGAAACACTTTAACTTGTCCGGCCGGACTCTCTCAAGACATTGAAATTGGAAATGTTCGGACATTGAAATGTCTGATTGAACTTTGTTTTTTTTTTTTTTTTTATAGTGAATACCTCACAAGAGTCCCAACTGCTCCCGTCTGGAGCCAGTGAGACTATGGCATCCCCAATTGGGGGATGTTGTGAGGCTGAAGGTAAGTGGGGAAGAGAAAGAGGAAGGTGGGGAAGTACCTGGCTATTCAGATCTAGTCACTAAACACGGCTAAAGCCATTTTGAGCAACGTTTCAATTCTGAATGGTGGTCTTACACCAGGGCGATACTGGTAGTATCTTCCACTCTGGAACGTGCCGCAAATATACTATATATTATTTTAATTAATTAATTGTTAAATAACACAAATTAATCAAATAAAATTTATTTGCGCACGCCGGGTTCGAACCCGCGACCTTCGGAATGGCAGTCCAATGCGTTACCACTGGACTATGCCGGCCGTCAAGTTTTGTCATGTTTTGCTTTTAGCGAACAATATTCTTCTAGTTTTTCAATTAAATGGTTGGGTACTTCTGGGTTTTCCTAGCAACCACCAATGGAAACGTGTTTCTCTCTAGCAAAAACAAATGCGGTTAAATTTACAACTTTGTTCCCACTGTTTGCTTAAGTTGCCGTAATGTACCTACTAAATATATTTCCTGCCTCACTAAATACACTACAATCATTGGCACAGAAAATACTACACGAACCCTTCACTGCTACAGGCAATCTCTAATAAAATTACATGGATCGACGAAGAAAAAACTAAATTTCCTACTCATCTTTCTTTCTTCTATTATATATAATAAAATGAATGTTTCTTCGTTGGTCTCCTACAGAATCCAAAACTACTGGACTGATTTCACTGAAAGTTTGTTCTTATTAGTGCTAGGAATGTTTGGAGAGTGGTTTGAATTGTCGGGGTCGAAGTCGGGGACGCTTTGTTATTACCAATTTATTTTTAGGGAAAATTTGTTAGTACCAATTAATTTTTATTTTAATATTTGTAATTACCTATTAATAATTTTTTTAGTTTATGTAATTACCAATTAATTATTATTTTAAAATTTGTTATTACCAATTAATTTTTGTTAATTTTTTTTGTTTATGTAATTACCAATTAATTATTATTTTAATATCTGTAATTACAAATTAATTTTTTAATTTAATATAAATACCAATTAATTATAAATTTAATATAATTACCAATCAATTATTAATTAATTACATTAACCAATTAACTATTAATTAATCATTGTAAAGAGTGATTATATTATGTTTTATTTTATTAAATTATTAAAATTATTATTAATAAATACAAGTATAAAATAAATTATTAATTAATTAAATTATAAATACATTAATAAGTTATATCATTATGATTAATTAATTATATTTTTATTAGAGAGAGGAATAGAGTGTGGTCGTTTTCCCACAACAAAGGTTAATCTCGTGTTTTTGTTTCATTGAACTTAGATGTGTACACTGTAATACATACAGTTACAGAGTTAAATGTATTTACAGTGTAATATATACGTACTGTAACAGTAAGTAACGTAGGTAAAGTGGGAAGTAAGCTGGTAGGGGTAACTCGATAAATTAGCGGAAAAGTGAAATGAATCAAGCTTGGTTTCGTTTTTATTACAACCCCTTTATAAATAAGATGTTTCAGAGCAAATGTTTTCGTAAATCGATTAAATTAACCACCTTAATGAATACGAAGTTAAAGGAGTTAACCAATCAGTTTTTTAACAATTTAAGTTAATTTTTTAATGGTTCAATGATTTATTTAATGAAAGTTACTCTGGAATCCATCAAATTATCGCTAGTTTTCAGAAAACTTTGTTAATCTTATTACATCTTGCAACTAATTTGAATAAGTTTATTTTGGACTTTTCTCTACTTTTTATAAATATAATATGCATGTATTTTATTTATATATAAATGTAAACCTCCGGAAGAAATTCTCCAAATGTTAGTGACGTGCGTATTGGGTATAAACGCGGATTTTGTTATAATAGAGATAGGTATAATTAAAATTGGATCCAAAAAAAGAGTTTTTTACCACGTGTTATTATCGTAATAATTATATTAATACTTTAGGTGGATCATTTTCTTTTTAAATAATTACTATTTAATAGCAAATAATTGCCAAGGTCGCTTCTAAAATCACAAAAAATTGAAATCTTAAATTACCAATATTTAAAAATTAAAAACACGAATACATTAAATAGATCACATCCACTGTACTTCACTAGATATTTGTTACAACTTTTGATGTTTAAAAATTGATTCACTTTGGTTTAGCATTTTGAACTCAAATCCAAAATTAAGTTTTGTACAAAAAAGGCCGCGAAGCCGTTCATTGAGCCCCCACACACCCAATTTCTACCGATTTATGGCAAGATTCTCGTTAACTCCTTAAGTTTTAAGTTCCAAAAAAAAATATCTGTTATTTTTTAAGGATAATATCTATACATTTGTTATGCAGAAACGTTAATTATGTGAAATTCCCTCGATAGATAAAAAAATCGCAAAGTAAGCTCCGAAAATTATAAAAAAAAACGTTTTGTTGTTATTTTATATTTTACAGGAATGAAAAAATTCACAGTGTATCTTTAAATGCAACGAAAGCATTTTTGGAGAGGTTTTTGATTTATTTACAACGTGTCGTGTTTTAATAATTATTTTTTAAATTTTCGCCCAATTATTATCGTTTTTTAATATTATCGCGATCCCTGTAACATTCGTATTTGCATATCTCCTTTTAAAACCATATTTTCACGCTTACTACAGGGCTTTAAGAGATCCACACTATAAGGAAGAACGCAAATTTGATAAAGGAATCATGAGAGAAATTTTAGTCGTGTGTAAATTATGGAAATGCATGTATCAGTCCAAAATTAATTAAAAAATTTCCTTCATTTAGATTTCTTTTATCACCACCGCTATAAATACATTTCCGTTTACAATCAATCTTAACTGGGTCATATTACACTAAATTTAAATTTTATGCGACCACGTTACAAATTACACTCCTGTTTTAAAAATGGGTAACACAGGTTGCACGTGCTACCGGTCTATTTAAAACATAATTGACATAAGTTAAAAAGCAAAAAAAAAAAAAAGTGGGTGTGTCAAGCCTACGCAAGACAGAAGTGAAACTTCTAGTTTCAGCTGATGCTTGGCGTGGCGCAGTTCGCTGGTGTCTGAGAGAGAGGAAAGAAGAGAAGAGAGAGAACGTTCGTGAGCGGCTCCCCCACCTCAACAAGGTTTCACTTCAAAAATGCCACAGCCGAG